>NW_028280107.1:0-84575 GCF_059751315.1 Micrasema longulum | reverse complement strand
TGTAGAAATTTTGCCAACTTTGGGACACTTCGATCTTTTCACGAAATTTATCATTCCTGCCAACACATTGCCGTAATGATAAATTGGCCCTGAAGTCTAAGCGGAAAGTTAGTTTATACCGTAGTCATTTAACTTATTATGATTCCTCATCAAAAATATTTTTTTTTTTTTTTTTTATTTCTTACCAATTTAAACCAAAACAAATAGTTTAGCACACCACCCGCTACAATATTTTTTGTAGTATTTTGAACCTCAACAGTTTTATAGGCCTAATTACCAGGGCGTGCGGTAAAGTTTTAGATTAGGGAAGCAGACATTTGCTACTAGGTACATAAATTGGTCCCAATTTGTGTCTACAGTAGTAAACACAGAAATTAAAATTAACTGCTTTGAAATAAACGATTATGCAATTTTATGCTATAATTTCGGCATAAAAGAGTTATATATTTTCATAGTTTAATATAATAATGCCATCATATCAAACGATTTAATTGCTAAATTTGTCATCAAACCGTCAAATACAAAGAAAATGAACCTGGATGTGTTTGTTAGAATTGGTTCCACATATATTAAAGATCTCTATTTGCGCATGCGCGGACTTATGTACTGAGGGCCCGCCAAAGGAACTAAAGCACTTACGTAGTTCCATAATCAGACACAGCACGGTGTATTTTATACCAGTTCGCGCATAACCGCGCAGTGAAAAGGTTTTGTGCGGGGTTGTCGCAATTTTTAGGAAGTATTGATAAATAACATCGAATCCTTCTCAGATGGTTTCGATGAAAACAACAAACAAATTAAATATTTCTTGTATTTATTTAAATGATTAGTTTACTTATAGCTGATTTTATTTAATCACAAGAAAATAAATAGATACTGATTTTTGAGAAGTCATTTTTTTAGGGAAGCATTGATTCCATCCAATATATGGACGAACCGCGCATGCTAATTACATTGTTAAATTACAACACAGAACATTCAGGTTTGAGAAAAATCACATTTGATTTTTGTGATATTGTAAATAATTGAACCCAAAATCTGTGTGTGAGGCAAGCGTCTAACACATTTCACCGTGGTGGTCCCCAATAATCGTTTACTTTTTTATTTATTTTTATCTGCACATAATAATGAAAAGGGCACTGCGTTAGTAGCTATCCAATTACAGCGCTAACGTCGTTAGAATTAATTATATTTTTATAGTACACATAAGAATATGTTAAGTGAGCCCTAATTCACGATTTAAAAAATAAAAATATTCGTTTCAGTTATCATGCAGGGTAGAAAATAAAAACGCTTACCACTAAGTACGTTTTACTGTAAACTGAAACCAAAACCACGGACATAGTACACAAATGGTAAAACCACTAGACTATGAAGCAGACTAAGCTCGAATTGATTTTTCAAAAACTTTTTATACCTTTAAAATCTATTTTTCAACTATGAGAATGAACGCTGCAATTCAATTTAAAACGGCGATGAAAGAAATGGAACACTTTATGATAAAAAATTGGAAAAGCATCATAGAACTTGGATGTGGTTCTATTGTAGTGTTGCGGATCAAAGATTCGAAGCTCAAATAAATTGGGGTTAAAAAATAAAAGAGTTATAAAATTGATGGATACGATCATTGAAACTAATTAAGAGTACACTCTAGGTTTGGTTCACTCCTGTCTAGTTTAAAAGATTGTATACATCTCACTTCACACTTTTAATTTAAAAAAATTAAATGTCAAAAAGACTTGATTTATTATCTCCGTGTGTATTGATGTGATATTAAGTAATCACTGTAAAAATAATATAAAATAGATTTTACTAGTTAAATAAACCTTGGTAAAGAAGCTTGTGTAGCTTTGAAACTGGTTGGTAGAAAAAAAGTCCTTAAAAACAAAATTGTTTTATAATTATTTTATAATAATAAAACCAACTGGTCCAAAAAGTTTAAAAATTGAAAAATATTTCAGTCGTTGCCCCTAGTATGTGAAATAATTCAGTCAGATGAATCTCTTCACAAAAATAAAGGTTTCAGCTCTTTAACTTCACTAAAATCAACAAATGGAAGAATTGAAGAAATATGGATGTTCAAACATAGGCAAATGGTGAATGTTACACAGTGTGTAAAGTGGCCACTTAAACCAGCCTATGACAGGTCATAAGCCCTGTAAATGCCTAGACTTCCAAATTCCCTTATTTAAGGTATTCTCCACCCCTGTTGTAATTTGTTAATATCTCAACTAGTTTTCCGTAACAGAGACTTATTTTCGCCCACTCTTCTGTAATATGTCATTTATTTGACAGTTTTATTTGTGAAACGGTAACTGTTATGTCAAGTTTAAATCCCTTTCTACTACAATTTGATTCCTATTTTTTAAACACAAGAAGAAACCACACGACTAATTGAAAATGCTCTGAGAATTTTATTATCTTGGTAAATAATAATTGTTAAACTCAAATAAATTTTTTTTCAAACTCAAAGGTAATTCAGGTTTTTTTTATAAATAAATCCTTGACAAAAGAAAATAAAATTGATGCCTTCAAATTTCATAGTTTTTCACCATTTTTACTAATACCTCGAGTCAGTTTCTTGAATTGTTTGAAATATCACAAAGAATGAACGAAAGCTTGGGTTGACTTTCTTTTGTTGAATAGCCAGCTATCAGTATGACAGAAATCTGTGCACTACATGGTCCCAATACGATCCGGAACACACAATAAGAATAAAACACAATACCCGACCAAATGTTGAATTTACCCCGATTGTTATGAAAGAAAAATATTTTTGAAAAATACTTGCAATTTCACATTGACAATTTTATTAATAACTTTTGTAATGAAAACCGTTTAGATTTAAAATATTTCAACACCGGTGTAAAGTTAATTGTTATTATTATTATGGATAACGTATACAGCGCCATTTTTGTAATTCAATACCTCGGGGGCGCTTTACAGAGTGATTATTTAAAATTCAATTCAAATTTATAATACAAGCAAATAAATAATAATTTACCAATGTGTCGCATGTCGCGGCGTATGAAATAAAAGAGTGCCGAATGTACAATTGTCTCGCACACTCTTTGCATCTCACTCTCGTAACTGTAGGTAGGTATTCGAGCGTGCCTATTTATCCATATTTCTTCAATACTCCAACGGTTGATTTTTGTCATATTAGTTAAAGAGCTGAAAAGCAGGTCATGCCTTTGTCGGAATTAGTATTGTTTATGTGATAGTATTTTATTGTTATTGTTATATTTATTTTAAAAAGTAAAAAAATAAACAATAAACCGTTTATATATATATATATATATATATATATATATATATATTTAATGATGCGTGTAAGATTCATCTGACTGAATTATTTCAACTACGCACTAGGCACAGCCGGAAAATATTTTATAATTCTTATACTTTTTTAGACTAGTCGCTTCAATCGACAGTATTTTGAGTTTGTCCTGTTTTTTGTAAACGAAGACTGAATTTTAACCCCTAGGAAGTTACGGCGAAACGCGTGCTGATATTTCTTCGTGTAGTCCCGTATTTTTAGTATGCAAAGACAGAGTGATATGGCGTTCTATCCACTCTGCTTACCCTTACGGAGAAATAGCGTAACGGTTTGTTGTTGTTATGGTTGTTGATGTTGATGTTGTTGTTGTTGTTGTTGTTGTTGTTGTTATAACAACAGTGATAAAAACCTTTTAGAGAAGAGAGTATAGAAGTCTAGGCATATTTAATCCAAATCAGTTTATAGGTTCCCAATATAAAATTGCTATTAAGAAATGGATAGTGCAGGTATGTTGCGCACGGATCGATGAGTGGATCAAGCTAAATAGGTAAAATGTGTGCACTGTTTATAAAAAAAATTCTATTGGACTATATAAATTGATTATGTTTTTTATGAATATTTTGGTTTTTTATTGTTTATTATGTAATTATTATTAGATTAATTGGATTAATTACGTTTTTTAAATTGTTATTATGATGTTAATTTTGTTAAATAGCTAATCTTTAGCATGTTTCACATTTTGTAAAATGTTTCCCTCGGCACGGGACCCCAGTGAGGGAACATTATTCTGTATAAAAAAATGAATGCAAACAATGTAAACGTATAAATAAATAAATAAATGAATAAATAAATAGATGAATGAATGAATAAATAAATTAATGAATAAATGAATGAATGTATAAATAAATAAAATAAATAAAAAAACATAAATAAATAAATAAATACATACATTTAAAAAATAAATATTTAAATATAAATAGCTCCCTGGGGAGTGAAATCTAGTCCTAATTTTCATAAATTACATTATTTACAGCTGGTAAACCAAACCAATGCTCTTTCCACCAATAATGTGATGATGATGATGATTATGATAAAAATAAAGGACCCTCGAAGTACATGCACTTTGCGACTTAATAAATCTACATGAAGTAAGTACCTTATATAATGGAGGAAAGACTGTTTTAAGAGTCCAAGCGTAAGAATTCCGCAGTATCGTAAGTCGCTAGGAGAAGTTTATACATTACAAGTCCGTGTAACCTAGAGCGGACAATTTACGCGGGAAGTTCAGTAATTGGTTCTGGCTGCGCCTTCCGGTGGACACTTGGTGGCCAAACGAGAAACTTCCGCGTCCGGATGATACAAGATAAGGTCCTTTACTGCCAGGCGAAAACTTACTTACGGCTCCGTAAAACAAATAAAATTGAAAATGGGAAACGACACAGTCTAAGCTTCTTATCATTGATTGACAATCACTCAAACCACACTACGTTGAGAAGGTGTATTTTTATTTTAAACGTGAGGGTATTAATGATGTAATAACTTTATTCATATAAAGGACAAAGCGGAAGAGCAATTAAATATATACTGAAAGAACATTTAGCTTCACATATATTAAATAACGATTTTTCGAACTATGCATCACATATAAATGAATTGAAACATAGTTTTGAAAAATCAAAAAACATAAAAATTTTACATGTAGGACATAAGGGTCAAAAGTTAGATAGATTAGAAATTTTAGAAATAAATAGGATAAAAAATAATAGCGAGAGAATTTTAATAAACCAGCTGACAGAATTAAAAAACTCACCCTTATTAGCCCCCTTGGTTGGACCCTGTACATTGAAATAAAACGATAAATGTTTTTCATATAGTAGAATTTTCTCTTAAAGTACACCGCCAACACATGTTTCAATAATTTGTCTTACTCTGTTCCGTTGAAATATTGCGTATTGTATCTTTTTCAACTTATTTTTAAATGTACCTTACACTATAGATAATATTTAGTTTTATATAAATTATCCTTAAACTGTATACTATTCACTAGTCTGAAAATGCCCATTAGAGGGTGAAAGCGCTAATTGATCAAATAAATAAGTGGAAGTGTACCAAGTATTTTTAAATTAATAACTTATATGTAAATAAAAGTTATTACATCATTACAATGGAATTCCATCAAAAATTGACAATAAATAATTTAAATAAAATAGTGAGGGCATTACTTGTAAACCTTACAAAATCATAAAAAAGTGAGATATGAATTAAAACTCTTTCAGAATACAATAAAAAATATCACAAACTACGAATACCAATAAAAATATCTGAAATTTTGAGTAGGAAAATTAATTGTAATTTCAAAATCAATATGAATATTGTGGAGTGTTTTTATACATAACTTTAAAAAATAAATTATAAAAAAATGTGTCTCTTAAAAAACGCGATGACAATGATAATAACGATTGTGACATTAAGATTCGTGGTGAAGATTTAAATGGTTACAAATAAAGTTCAAAATAAATATGAATCGTGACGTATTAGAGGCGTGGCCAATGCAATGACCGTTTTCAGGGGAATTCAGAATTATAAATTTAAAAATATGTTTTATGCTTGAAGGCCAGCCCTTTTAAGGTATTTAAATGAAAAAAAATTGGTTAGTGTGATTAATTTACTCACCATTCTATTTGTTTAAATAATGATATTACTTCAATCTTTTATTTGTTGAATTAACGTAAAAATAAAACTATTTCGAATGTGGCTGAAATTAATCTATATTTCTTTATTTTAACATGTATATATATTTTGCAAAATAACAAAAACTTGTTATCCTGTATACATAAAAAAAATCATTTAATAACAAGTTTTTAAACACAATTAAAGGAGACGAAAATATTTTTAAATCCACAACCTAATGAAAAACAACATCACAGCAGAACGTAGATATTTAAATTTTTTTTTCTCGTTGGGAAATAGCTATTTACATATTCGGTTATTTATTTCTTATAACCAATTATATTTTCCCCTTCTCTACTCTATTAAATGATTTTAAAACAAATTAAAATTAATTATTGTTTATAAAAATATTCATTCGTTTATTCCTCAAAGAGAAAGGAATGTAAATAATAACAAGGTTTATCGATTTTTCGGTAGATGATTCGAAGAGCTGTTTTTTTCAAGCAATGCTTTTAAAACTCTTGTTTGAATATCAACGGTTTAGTACCTGTAGATATTTGAGTAGATATTGAGGTACGTGCTTTTCATAATAATATTCGTTTTAAGTAAAATTTCTTGATTTGTATACTTTAGAGGCTGATTTGAATAAATTTGATTTCGTTTTATGACGGAATTAAGATTTGTGTAGAATATTAATACGCGTTTGTTTGAATACAATTCGCCGCCGCACGCTTCAATATTTACAAAAAAAAAATCTGTCAATTTTTTTATTGAAGAATATCTCAAAAGACGTTTAAAAAAAATGAGAAGGAAATATGAAGTATTAATTTATATTTATAGCGCAAAAGGCTCAAAAGATATACTGTGGGCGTTACTACGGGCATATAGTAAGTATTATGTGTTACTTCACAAACATCAACAGAAGAAAGAATTGAAGGAATATGGATGTTTAAATAAGGGCAGAATAGTGAATGTTACACAGTGTGTAAAGTGGCCACTTAAACCAGTCAATGACAGGTCATAAGCCCTGTAGATGCCTAGACTTCTATATTACCTTCTCTGAAATGTTCTTCATCTCTGTTGTAACATGTTTATATTATGTGTTAACATAAGTTGTGTCAGATTTTAAAAAAATTAGCAATGAGCACCAAAAATAAAACAATATGGTCAATTTTAGAATTCAATCGAAAAAAAGTTATGCTCTATGAGATGTTGTGTTTGTTTTTACGTTACACGTATCGTTTTATTTAATTACAAGCTTTCAAAACGGATTGTTAAGGAGACGAAAGTAAGCAATTTCGACACGTTCTGTTTGCGTCTAATCGAGGGAATAATGGAGAAAAACAAATAAGGAGATATTATTGACTAATATGTTATAAAATAATAAAATTGAGTACACTTTTAACTAATTTGTTTAAAATAACATATATTAACACCCATAATTAAGTCAAAAATTTCATAATGAAACTTTCATGGTGGTTTTCGAAAAAGGCGTTCTTATTCGATACCGACCCCGATATTTTTTAATATTATTTTCCAACGAATTACTAAATAATGCATTCTTTTTAAAGGTTTTCTCCTTGAATTCTTCGATGAAATGCGAAAAAAAGAAGTTATTGTAATCAAATAAATTCAAACATATAACTTTAAAAAAAACATAATATCTTCTACAATAGAAAATGAATCATTTGAATGACGTATCTTTACCATTTTGTTTCACTTTTGATGCTCATTTTTATATAAAAAATTAGGACACATTTTATGTTTCCACCTAATATTGAAATATGTACGCTAATAAAAAGAAGTCAAATTTAATAAAAATAAACCATTATTTTAATATGTATTGAGTGAACATAGCTAAACATATCTAAATAAGAGAAAAAACGCTCTTAAATGATTTAACTATGGACATAGTTGATAGTCCTACTTACAAGCATTCATTTTTTTAAAACTTAAAACTGTAGTTAATAATATATAGGACATTAAAATGCCAATAAAAGAACTGTATTTAGTATGTTTTTTTCTGTTATTCGATTATACGAGTACATTCTCAATTTTCGTCGATTTTTTCGAGCGCGATTTTCATGTTAATTTGTATGGAGCGAACCGAATGAATTTTTTTTTTCTGTTAAACGCAAACTAAGTATTAAAAAAGTAAGTCTGAGATAAACATCGGGGTTTGACTGACATCGGCGTCGCATCGCTTGAGGTATAGTTGTTAAATACATATTTATACCTACAAAAAACTTGAGTTCGTGCATCATATAAAATACCTTACGCACGCGTGCTCGCTAGTCCGCCTTATGATCATGTATTTAGCCGGATAAAGTAGTCTTTTCACACCCTATGCTGACAACGTTTTGCTAATTTTATGTGGTCTAGATTTAAAAAAAATAAAATAAATAAACATAATTTTAAATGTGATAATTGATCGCATCTTTGATCATTGTAAAAAATGTTGAATTGCATTGGTATTTAAACTATTGAAAAATAGCAGTGGCATTCAAACTGCTGAATATTCTTATTGCAAAAGCACGCTTTCGTTTCAGATCCTGTTCCGGGACTCTTAAAGTTAAAACGCTTTCTCCACATACTCGAAAACCGTTTTATTTATTTTAATTGGGATTTTTACAGCTATTACATAAACAAAAAAAGTAGAAAAATAATGACAATACTTAAGCCAATAAAGAAATCCACTGTAAATCTAATGACACATAATATATAAGAAAAGAGTTAACGTAATTGTATTGTGTGACGTTTGTATTCATGTGTATGTTAATGTGTGTATGCGTAAATGAGTGAGGGAGAGGGTGCGTGTGTGTGGGTGCGTAGGTATGAAAAAATAATTGCTTAAAACTTATAAATATATTAAAAATGGTACAAAAAAGAGCTTGGTAAAAAGTTTGAAACCTTTTTGTTAAAATTTCAATCAAGAAATGTTATAAATTGTATTTTTTAAAAGTATGTTAGATTTCAAAACCGTATTCTGAAAAATTAGCATTTTATTTTAAAATTTAACTGATACACACTGAATGAATAATGTGCGACGAGAAAAAAAAAAGAAAGAAAAAAATAATTTATTTGGCCAATTAGCGACTTAGTTTCAAAAATTTCGATTTCGTAAGCCACGTATTTAATTTAATTAAACTCTACTGTTTTTATGGCCACTTTTTGTGAACAACTTATATGAAAGACTTATGTTTGATATGGGTTGTAATTTTTTCTCAAGAACATATTGCAATTAAACAAATGGTGCAAAATCTATGATGTTTTGTATCGAAATTCATTTAAAAAAAATAATTTTCATTTCGATGTTTTTAAAAATTACTTACTTTACTCCGACGCCCTTGATACAAGTCGTAAAATATCGGTTCCATAATCATGTAATTAACACCGCTTATTTTATATGAAATATTATAAGTAAAAATCCCACCCACTCAACCGGATTTGTTTTAATAGGTTTTGTGGCTTTTTGAGATCCGCACATTGCAAAAACAATTACTTTAATCTTTAATGAAAGGACAATGGTTTGAGTATGTCCAAATGTTTGCAGAAAGGCTAGATTTCCACCCTAGGGAGTTATTCAGATCTAAATTGCTTGCAACAGAGAAGCAAAACGTTTTTGAGAATATAATATGGAAGTCTAGGAATGTAAAGGGCTTATGACCTGTAAATGGCTACTTTACTCACTGTGTAACATTCACTATTCCATCTATGTTTAAACATCCACATTTCCTCAACTCTTCCGTCTGTTGACTTTTGTGAAGTAAAAGAGCCGAAACCTTTATCACGCGGGTGAGATTCATCCGGTTGAACTAATTCACCCACTAGGCAACGCCTGAAAACAATTTTCCAATTTGTACACTTCTTCTTTTCCCATTTTTGTTGATTCAACAATGTTTTGAGTATGGCCACTTAAACCAACCAATGACTAGTAAATACCTAGACTTAGAAAAATGTTTGCCCCCTCTGTTACAATAAATTCAGATTAAATGAACGATTAAAAAAAAAAATCCAAAAGATTTTCGTTTTTTAGAACTAACATTTACTGCTTTCAATGTCTCTATCACCGTCTGTGCACCTCAGTATACATAGTCAATTTGTCTGTCACCCTCAACCAAATGTTCAAATTGTGACGGTGATAGGGTATGTTAGTTCACCACCCCTCCACCCTCCACCGGCCATTCTGTAACAGCTCTTACTGAGAGGATAGAACGCCATATCACTCTGTCTTTGCAAACAAACTTCGCTTCCTCTACATTCATACATCTTCTCATGCACGCACGCCGATTATTCCTACACTTGACATGTTCATCTTCAAGTATTTGCTGGACTTGATCGTGCCATGTCTTCTCGGTCTTCCTCGTTTTCTGCATCCATCAACATTCGCATCGTAGATCCTTTTAGCCACTCTTTTGCTGTCTATTTGCTCTACATGTCCAAACCAACGCAGCACCCCTTTCTTGATTCTGTCGATAATGCATTATTCAGCCTTGCACAGTTCACGGATCTCGACATTTGTGCACCTATCATACATAATTTTACCACACATTCGCATTTCGACAGCATTTAACTTACTTTCATCATTAAAAAATAAATAAATTTTCATTCATTTTATGCATGTTGGGCACAGAAAGTCTAATTAAATAACCACAAGGAGAGTAATACAGTAATATATCATCTTATCTATTACTAGTGCTGGTTTCTTCCAACTCCGATGGATCAAATCCGTGTGGAGAAATATTCCTATAGATGCAACTAAAGCTCTTGTAAATGCTTATGTCGTTTCGCGTCTAGATTACTGTAATGAAATATAACCAAATCTCCCAAAATATCAAACTAATAAACTTCAATCTGTTTTCAATGCAGCAGCAAGGCTTATTACGGGAGTAAAAAAATATTCTCACATCTCACAACATCTACGAGATTTACACTGGTTAAAACGCCCAGAGAGAATAAAATACAAGCTTTGCTGGACAGTATTCAAATCCTTTCATGAAATAGGTCCAAAATACCTATTGGACATTTGTATTAGGGAAAATACATAACAAAGAAAATCTACTCTTAGGTCAGCATTTGATTCAGGGAGAGGAAAACTTGTCGAAATCTGGCGCTCCCCAAACACTAGATTTGGAGATCGTGCTTTTGCCGTTGCCGGCCTCTCTGCCTGGAACCAATTGCCTTCAAACTTACGAATCATCGACAGTCCCAGTCAGTTCAGATCTTAACTAAAATCCCACTTCTTTAGACTATCATACCCTCAATTTTAAATCTGTACATATATCACTTTATTTTGGTTAGAATGTAAATTTAGTTATACAATTGTAAAGCGCCCTTGAGGTGATTTTTCACAAAAATGGCGGGATATAAATCAGCCAAATATTATTAATAGTCAATTAGTTGTTTTGATTACATAGAAGGTGATAGATATTTCACGTGGAGATTTTCAATTCGTAACTCGTTCAGCTATCGTTACCAAGGAAAACTTTATAATAATTTCTGTATAACTCTACCGAAGTTCTATTGTGTCCGCATAAGTCTTCCAGCTGTGAAAACGGGTGAAGCTGGAACTTAAAGAAAGTTCATAAACATTCTGTATAGGATACAAGAATCGATTTTAGTGGCACTTCGAAATACTAAAGAAACTTCGCGAAGAAGCGGCGTATCGGTAAAATTGGAGATCTTGAGGCGAAACCAATCCGGTAAACTTGCGCACCAAATCTGTTTTTAAAATATGCTTGTGAAATATTGCAAGCAGTAAAAGTATGGAACAGTCTTCCACTGCAAATTGTATTTTTAATCTTGACAGTAACAAAATATTGGTTGTGAACATATAACTATATGCTAACATATTCGGTATAAAGTCATTTTAAGTTTGTGTACATAATATATGTACATCGAAACGTTTTTCCCAAACATTAAACTTTATACGTTGAAAACATTTACATAGGTATACCTTTTGATTAATTTTTTACTATCTATTAAAATAGATTATTATTAGATTATTGTTTTATTTGACCTTAATTGTCCTTTTTTTAAAAACACACTTTTAATTTCGTATATTATTTATATAAGATTAAATAAATCACCTAATAACGTCGATGAATTACAACAATAAAATACAATTAAGCAATAAGTAAATTAAATTCAACAAATGATAAATTAAAATCAACAACACAATTGAAATTAACTAACTAAAATCAATAAACACGAATCTTATGCCAAGCTGTCTTGTCATGCAATTTTTTTTCGACTCTATAGTAGCTCTTTTCAAACTGTCTGTGCTTGACTAAATCTTTAGCAGTTTTTTTTTTAAAAAGAAATATTTTTTTTATACATTTTCGGTGTGGTAAATTTGATAAATTAGAGGAGTAAAAAGATAGAATTTGTTTCAAAGTATAAAAAAAAACGTTTTAACATTATAAATGAAAAAAAAAATCAATTGAATTTCTAAAAAACCTCGAGAATCTCTTCATTTCAAGACCACCGCGCTCTTCGCTATTTTCCTGAACCGATTCAAAGGAATATTAAGGCACAGTCATTTAAAACATAAAGCAATTTATTGATATTTATGTATCATAGAACCCTATTATTTTACCTACCCTTCATAGTCATCGTTTTCCCATCTATGAGAACAAAGTCACCCTTTGCGTTGTCGTTTGCATCCCCCATAGTTGAGATCATAATGTCTCCAGTCGCCAAGCAGTGGGTCGTGTGAGGGGTGGAACAGTTTAAGGCTTTCATCTCTTTACCGTCAATCACCTGAAAATAATTCAAATGGACGTATGTCAATGCTTTCTAGTCAAAAGTATCGAGCACTGACAAAATAAACAGTAAGTTTTTTTCTCGGGATACATATTATTTCGTTTTATTTTATTTTATTTGATAACCTTACATCTGAAACATAAATAAGATAAACATAAAAATAACAGCAAAATCCAAAGTCGTTTTATGTTTCCCATTACAAGCATAAACATGTATTTAACTCTTAAAAGACTGTGGTAAACAATAAAATATGGAATATTCTAAAGCTCAGACATTTGAGAAAAAAAATTGGAGACACACAATTTAATAACTCCTCTTCTATTATTTTTAAAAATAATTAATTTAGCTCTTTCATAGCAAAAAAAAAAAAAAATTCACGCGTGCGTCCCCCATCACTGCCAACAATCAAAAATAAAATAGTTAAATTAATTTAATTGAAGTTTTTAAATATTTAATTTAATTAAAACAATTTATTTTGTTGTATCATGCTACGTATTTATTCAAATGATTTAGAGAACAAGTGGGTTGTAAGTTTAACGATATATGAAGTGTGTCATGTTATATTGATCAAATGCCCGGGGAACATATTCGTAAATACCCGACGAGTTACCCGTTCGGGATGTTTCAGAATTCACTAAAAGTCGCTTCGTAAATAGCAGATGTGTCGGATGGATATACCTGACAAGTTATCCATCCTAGTAATAACCAAAACATATCAAATTATTTTACAAGATAGTTTTTTTGGCTTAGCTGAGATAATTCAATTCACTTCTCTATAATACCACAGATTGTGTGCGGACGAGCTACTACTTCACAAAATGATCACAGGTTAAAAATGCTTTTTTGCGAAGGACTTTTTCAGTGAACAATATAAAATTTAAAAACATAGATTACACAAATATCACTCTGTCAGATTAAAAATTGTCACTTAAAATACATTATGTGACTTGATAGACACTATAATAATACATATGTGTATCTCCCTTCCATCTATATCTTCTCTTCATGCATCCCTGTCCTAATCCCGCTCCATTAACTGCAGTAACTACACAAGTATCTTTAATTTTTAGATAAGATTTTCTTATTTATGACAAAATACATCGTTTTGAACTTTACATAATACATAACATTACATAATTTATTAGTACAAAACATTCCCAATTAGCACAAGTGCTGGTATGATGGAATGTAATATATTATGACACAATAGTTTTAATAAAAAGTCGATAAAATAACGTCACATATCACTCGTCATATGGGCGATAAGAACTGTTTTATAAGGGTTTTTTAAGTACGTATATTTTGTATATTTTTTAGGTCATAAGAAAGTGAAGTGTAGAAATTTATTGCTGTATCCACAAAACTATTTTTTTTCTGTTAGTCCTAGGTTGTTCGCAATTCAAACTATTTGACGCTCTTGTATTTATTTTATGTACGTATATTGCAGTTAAAATTAAATTTAATATTTTTCTTTATTTTATTATTTTTCATCTTAAATATCATCTTTACCTTTTTTGTGTAAATTAATTCATCTAAATTGAGCGTTTTTGTTATTCTATATAAATCTGTGGTTCTAGTATATTCATTAAAATTAAATATTATTTAAAATGTTTTATTTATTGTTCTTTGTATTCATTCTTGCATTTTTTTACTACATTGCGACCATATTAATAATCAATACACAAAATAATATGCTGTATAATTTTTAGTTATTTTTTTTAAATAAGATTAATTAGATCTTATATAATTCTTAGGTTTAATTTTTTTTTATAAATCTTGGGTAAAAGAAAATTTATATAAAAAAAAAAAAATTAAGCCAAATATGTAAGTATTATAAATGTTTGTAAAAGGCCGAATTGCCGTTTATGTTAATAAGATAAAATGAATCAACAAATAAAATGTGGAAATTTAAAAATGAAAAAAACTTAAAATGCATTATGTAACTTGATACCCACTATAATAATAAATATGTGTATCTCCCTTCCTCCTTATCCTGTTTTTATGCATCCCTGTCCTAATCCCGCCCCATTTATTAAAACTACTATACAAATAACTCTCTCAGATTTAAAATTGACACTTAAAATGCATTTTGTAACTTGATAGACACTATAATAATAAATATGTACATTTCCCCTCCCCTCCTTATCCTCTCTTCATTCATTTCTGTTCTGTTCCTGGCCCATTTACAAAAACTGTTACTTTAAAAACATTTATATATCTTCTTTTATTATTTAAAAAGAAATATATGAAAAAACATTTTTAAATGTATTATATTTACTTTACTTACTTTGCACAATTTGAAAACCTGTAATTGGTTCTGAGTGTATCCAATATATTTGTAATTAACTATTTATATGTTTGTCAAACTGTTAGTTTAGAAAATGAAATAAAATAAAAATACGGGAATATTTATGTTGACTGATGTTAGTAGGTGCCACTCAGCGATTTTGTGGCGCCACAAAATTTAACAATGCCGATAAATACATAACGAGCAGTCGGGTGATTCCAAAACAACCCAAACGGGAGAGAAAAGTGCATGTAAGGGTTTCCTATTAAAAACATGTGGTTTCAAATCGACATGTTGGTTTTACATTTATGTGCAACAACTGTGGTGAAGGTGTATAATGGGTTGTGCATGTTAATTTAATTATTGTCCTGACAAAAAGACGGGTACGTTTCGTCGGTAAGTGGTTATATAAAAATATTTTATAGCATGAGTATAGCTGATACTCGAATATTGCAAGTGATGTATGATTGCAAGACTCTATGCTCCTTAAGAACCGAATAAAAAAATAACGGTAGGTTTTATGTTTCCAGATTTTTTAAGGATAAATAACAAACAAACAAACAAACCATCACGCAGTTTCCCCGTTAGGATAGACAAAGAGGATAGAACGCCAGATCACTCTGTTTTTGCATACAGACCTCGCTTTCTCTACATTCATACATCTTCTCATGCACGCACGCCGATTATTCCCACTCTTGACATGTCCATCTTTAAGTGTTTGATGGACTTGATTGTGTCATATCTTTTTTGGTCTTCTTCGTTTTCTGCATCCATCAACATTCGCATCGTAGATCTTTTTAGCCGTTCTTTCGCTGTCCATTCGCTCTACATGTCCAAACCAACGCAGCACCCTTTCTTGATTCTGTCGATAATGCATTTCTGAGCCTTACACAGTTCATGGATCTCGACATTTGTGCACCTATCATACATCGTTTTAGCAGACATTCGCCTGAGGGATCGCATTTCGACAGCATTTAACCTACTTTCATCATTACTTTACCAATTCTATACTTCGCTTCTATACATTAGAGTTTGCTTTAGAACTCCATTTTAAACTGCTGGTTTTGCCTCCTGCGATAAACATTTGTTTGCCAAAGCATATTTCAGTGCACTTTTTACCCTGTTCCCGGCACTCACCCTCCTTTCAATATCTTTCTCTGTCTTCTCATCCCTAGTCAACATACTTCTCAGATACACAAATTCTTCTACCTGATTCAGAATATCTCCGTTAACACTGATCTCACATTAAGCTATTTTTTCATCCCTTTCAAAAACCATCACTTTCGATTTATCAACATTCATAAGCAAATCGCTTTTCTTGCATTCATCGTAGACTTTTGTTACCAATAATTTCGGGTCTTTTTAGCTGCTAGCAAGAAGCACGGCAATATCAATATACAGAAGTCAGTTAACAGTTAAACCACTCATTTTTGCTCCCATTCTTATATCTTTCCATTTTTTCATACAGTTATCGATGTATATGTTGAACAACTATGGTGACATTACACATCCCTGTTTGACTTCTTTAGGAATGTTAAACCACGATGTGAATGACCCATTTACCTTCACATATGCTGTGCTGTCTTTGTACAGTGATGCAAAAGCCCTTGTCAGGTTACCATTCACTCCAAACTCCGATAAAACCTTCCACAATTTCTCTCTGTCAACTCTATCAAATGCCTTTTGCAATGCGCAGAAAAGTTTGAGGTGTTTAACAAGAAATTTTTCTATCATATTTTGCAGAGCAAATATTTGATCCATATATTCTCTTCCATTTATAAATCCACTTTGTATATCCTACATTTTGTTTATCCCACAATCTATCTTTTGTCACTTCTCATACTACAGATAAATAACTAATTGTATATTTCTTAAAAATCTAATAAAAATTGTAATTACTTTCATCAAAATCATGGTTATCTGTAAGAAAGGGACTTAAATTTAATATGTTGATATTTATACTTGAATTTTTTCACGATAAATTACCAAAATATTTTAAGGATAAAGTTGTCTTAAACAAAAATTGTCATGAATATGCTACTAGACAAAAGGATAAAATAAGACTACCATTATTGAAAAGAGCCGAGTCGCAAAATTGTTTGATGTATAAGGGTTTAAAAATGTATGATGAGATGCCTGAATGTATGAAGAATGAAAAGTGTCTGAAAGAATTTAAAAATAAATGTATAAGTTACTGTAAGGAAATATAAATACATATAGATGATGTAAATGAACATAATAGTTTATATTAGTTTTAATATAAGCTAACTTAAGAAATTAATAAATAAAAGTAAAAACACTTATTTTAAAACGCCCTTTTTAATGTTTACATTATGTCCTTATAGGATATTGCAAAGCCTTTTGCCTAACGTTAGATACGTTCATTTCATAACTGATTTAACATCAATCAATCAAGTTCCATTTACCCTTCCTAGTATGACAGCCATCAATCATCTATATGAAAAAATAAGGAATCCCCTACCTTTAAATCCTAGTGTCGATCAAACATCTACGATATGCCTAAATTGGATAAATTTGTTATGAACCGCGTAAGAAACGCCTGACATTGAAGTATTTTTAGCCAGTTTTAAATTTTATTTTTGGATTTTGCAAGTAGATCACATATTGACGGGTTTCAATGTATATGTGTCATGAACCAAAACAAAATGAAACGGCTTTATACTGAAGTAAAAAAAAAATGTTTTTTCTGCACCTTGATCAAAAACATTTTTTAATAAAATTTAGGTTGAAAATAGATTTATTAAAAATACAAATTTATTAATTTTCTAACAAAATTTAATTAAAAAAAATATATTATGTGTTACACAACTATCAATCTCAATAAGAATAAAATTATGTTTCAACAGAGATGTAGAGCATTTTAGAGAAGGGAACAACGGAATCCGTGGCTTATCACGGCCTGATAGAACAGAGATTCAAGGTTCGAACCCCCATTTACTACAATTTGTTTCCCCTTTGCTAAAAGTGAGTTATTTACAACTCGTTAAAAATGTCCCCCAAATTATTCTTATTATTTTGTTTATATAAAATATTATTTTAATCATAGCATCCTGCAAATTTGATCTTTGTTAATTTTGTTTTATTGCTATTAAATTTATTAGCATAAAATATGTGGAATTTTTTTTACGGCTTACGTAACATACATTTTTATATTCTGTTTGCATATTATGTAAAACTGGTTATTTTCGTAAACTAAATAAAATAAAATATCTGTAATACGGCACTTTTGAGGTGATATACACAAAAATGGCACAAAGAAAATTATCCAGAATAAATAAAAAAGCAAAATTTATCTTTTTCCATCCAGGACGTAAGCTTGAATCTCTTTATCCAACTTTTAAGGAAAAATAAAAGTTATAAGTCTATATAATATCCACTACATTCATATTTCAATACAAATATACATTTATTTCTGGATTTATCAAAGTAAGATATAGGCACCCACATAATTCCAGAAATGGTAAAGAAAATTTAGCAAACAAATAAAAACAAAAACATTCCTAGGGGTTTAAGAGGTATTTCTCCAATAAAAAGAATAATATGTTTCTTTGAGGGATAACCAAGATAACCTTAAATCATTTTTATCTTAATATCATATAAAACGGCCAAAAGCAACATCAAAAAGGACACGAATTGAATTAGGAGAGCAGATGTAGCGTGATCCTGTCTCAATACTCCTTACAGAGTAGACGGATCAAAGGAAATTCTCTGTACACAATTTTGACTCGGGAACCGCACTTATGATAAAAAATTCTTCATTCACATATAAACTCAATTTTTCTAACACGTTTCAGTATTATATTGAATTATTTTTCATAAACAAATTGATGTTAAACAGGGTAATTAAGAAATATTTTCAATATTTTATTTATATTCAGTGTACACACATACGCGTACGCTCGGGCATACTGCCTCAAAACAATTTCTTCCCAACTACCCGACCCTTTCAATTTGCAAAAACCTGTGGTATATGAATTTGAGGACAATACTCACTCAATGTTATATATTTTGTTATTTAAAAAAATATATATTTATATTATTAACGAGCTGAAACTAACAATGCTTTGCTATTGCTAAATTTGAGTACATACTCGCATATAGATTAAATGACCACAATCAAAAGTTTGGTATCAATTATTGTATTTACTCCAAATAAGATATGTACGTAATCATTATTATTTTTGTGTTTCAGTTTACTAAATTGTAAGGACAGAAAATGTTGATAAATAGGTATCCGAAAATTGTTTTTCTGTCACTGTCTTGCAGATGCCTCCCCGACACTGTGCGAAAAAGACAACTGCGTATTAGACCTTTTGTTAAAATAGACAAAATAGACGTTTCGTTGTCCCGTTTTCCACACCTCAAAACAGGATGAATTTTATATTTTTTTTAGACAGAATACCATAATATTTGTTTTTTGCGTTTTTCAAAAATAGTATCATTTGTTTCCATGCGACCGAAAAGAAAGCAGATAAAACTGCGCTTTTTCGTGGTTTTTTGGATGCATCTAGTTTCAATAGTAAACAATTTTTCAAGATACAAATTAATAGGGAAATGCCGATGGTAAATGTCTATAGTGTGGGAAAAATCACTCTTCTTGTGCCATAATTCGGGGGCATTGTTTTGCAGTACATTTCCATCGTGCCTACCATGAAGAAATGAACTACAAAAGTACGTCGTCTATAAATAGACCATAGGTCGCAACGCCAGTCAGTCGATCCAACAAGTTCAATTCACCTCAGTCCAGCTCGACGAAATCATATGGTTCAAGTGTAGTCTCTTCAACCCATCATCGCCGCTACACTCGTGCTACACAACCAATGGCCGTATCTTTTTCGCCATGAAATAAATACGCATTAAACATCAACCTTGTGTTTTCTCTGTCAATCCCTAACTGGGGTAAGAGCTCCAACCAACCCTCAACAATCTATTCCTACATATGCATTCTCGTAGAATGCAACCCAAGTGATGGATAAAAAAAACATTCACACTTCTAACTTTTTTCTACTTAATAAATTGAAGATTTTAATAGCTATGAACACGTTCGTGAGAAAGATCCACATTTCCTTCAAAACCGCACGTAAATCGGTGTAGTAGTTATTCAGTCCATCAAAGACACACATACGAACATTTCCTTATGTATATATATTTATATTGTATCGATATTTAAAATAAATAATACACGAAAAAGATATTACTCCCAGAAGTTTTAAAAAATATAAAAAAACTTATTTGGGACGGCACATATTTTTTTTGTGATAATTCATAATATCAGTCAATACAAAGTTGTATGAAAACATAATGATAGACACAGTATCATACACTATTCATGGAAATTATATTGATGACCATCACTATCAAAAAATTCAAGCAATATCTTATTATTGCTACACTTACAGATTTACAATTTGACTTTTTGTTTTTTAGTTCATCGGGGTTCTGTAAAAATTCATTAAAATTGAAATCAAGTGGGAGGTTAGTCCAAGTCGAGAGTATTTGCCCACCATAATTGAGCCTCTGGGTTCATTTCCTGGCATTAGAAATTTTTGTTTTAAGCACTGCAATATTTCATTGTTCTCAGACTGGTACTTGTACCTTTTACTCGTATGTAATAAAAATAATCCAAACACGCTAATAAATGTGATTATGACTTAGCTTAAATGAAAAACTTCAGTCCTACGGAAAATTGGATACAATAAATGTTTTCTTGAACGCGGTAAAAATTGGAGCTTTAAATTAAAAAATAAAATAATAATCAACATTTTGATAAAAACGAACTATTTTTAACGCCGTAACTGTTTCATATGAATCAACCAATGATTAGAGAGTTATGGAAGATTTGCGGTTTGCTTACCGTGAATAGACCAATGGGCAGAATTGATATAGAATGAGCGAAAGAGAACCTTTGACGTCACACGCGGACTTATTTCAGAAATATAAAACTTTAAAAAATCATAGCGCTGATACTACGATACATATATAAAAATTAATTTAAAAAAATTAGGGCTTTGTTAAATTTATTTTTTTATTATTTTTATTTTTAATATTTTTTTATAAAACGTAAATGTTTTAAAAAAAATCGATACATATCATCTTTTACTCATCTAGTAAATGTTATAGCTGTAACTCTCCAAAAAAAGAGACTAACTCTTGTGCTTAGAGATTGACTTACACTGTTGTAATTGTTTATTTATAAGAGTTTATATATATTTAAATACAAGTGCATGAGAAGAAAAAAACAAAGGATGTATAAAGAAAAAACATAAAACAATAATACATTCATAATAATTAAAATTTAATTTTTACACGTGTTCAAAAAATGTTAGTAGATTTCCTTTAAATTTATTTATTAACAAATATATTATTTTAAAACCCCCTAAATTCCTTAATATAAAATTGATTGTTAATGTAAATATATTATTGTCTCCAAAAAACATAACAACGTCATTATTAGTTTAAGATTTAATAGTTTACGTTAGTAAACTTTTCTCAATTCCCTTATGCAGGATTTTAACTTGAGATTTTACATCTCCTGGACATGGAATAATGAAGTCAATTGTAGTCATATTAATTATTATGCATACCCACCATAATGAATAAGTGTATCTTAGTAAGTATGCACAGTACAAAGCTGGCATTTTCACAACATTATAATTAAATCATGGTCAGCTCTAGGACCAACCTAATATGACGTAATCAAAGCCTATCAATCAGCCTATTGAGCAGGTATTACCACACACGGCTGATTAAGTGCTGGATAATGCACTAAAGCTCTCCTCTGACAAAGGCTTTGGTAACCTGCTCCATAGTCGATAATTACTAAATCTCTGTAATTACTCACTCTGAATCGTTTCATTTAAGTTCAGTTTTATTTCTATTATTTTTTGCGTGTCTGGATAAAATTAGGAATACAGTCTTGTGTGTGAAACTGAACAAGAATCCTGGACTCTATTATTTCCCAAAATACTAGACCGTCTTTTTGCTTAAACCGGTACTAACTTAATCTCACCGAAATGTATCTAAACTTAGCTGGTAATAAAAGTTATATGTTACTAATTACAGTAAATAAACGTTCTGCAGCGCTGAAACTAAAAAAAAAACATTCTCAAGGGGATGGTCTTCCAAATATTGTTGCTAAAGCAATTTTTTTGTACGGACCTACCTTTTGCTTTGCTATTTTTGTACTTTAAGTTCCCTTCATAATATTTGTACTTTATTCAATTTTTCGCTTCAAATTTCTTCAAATCCCTATAATTTTATAATTTTTATGCTGCAGACAGTTAAAAAGGATAACTGACCCAATTATATTTTCTTTTGTACGTGTATAGGTAAATAGGTATGACCAACCTGTTTTTTTTTCTTTATTGGGGCCTTCTAACAAAACATGATAACATCGGATGAATTTACAAATTATACAACAACAACAAACCACACACAAAGGGTAGGCATAGAGGACCGAACGCCACATCACTCTATATATGCATACAAATCTCGCTCCCTCAACATTCATACATCTTTTCATGCACGCGCGCCAATTATTCCGACTTTTGACAAGTCCATCTTCAAGCATTAGTAGGATTTGGTCATGCCATATCTTTCTCGGTCTTCCTCTATTTCTGCATCCATCAACATTTGCATTGTAAATATTTTTAGCCGTTCTTTCTCCGTCCATTCGCTTTTCATGTCCAAACTAACGCAGAGCTCCTTTCTCGATGTTGACGATAATGCTTATCTCAGCCTTACATCATTAACGGATCTCAACATTTTTGCATCTATCGTACATAGTTTTACCACACATTTGCCTGAGGGATCTTATTTTGACAGCATTCACTCTACTTTCATCCCTGTTTTTCCAAGTCCATACATCGCTCCCATATATCAGAGTCACTGCATTGAACTGCTAATTTTGCCTCATGCGACAAACATTTATTTGCCTTAATTTATTAATTAAAATAAACATAAAAACAATACAAACAGAAAGAAACAACAGTAAAGACACAAATAATCGGTAACAAAAATATATTTACTTTTCGAAAAACAAAAATATATACAGCATTTACATATGAATATTCCAATTACAAATATGCAGTTTAAAAGAACACAGAAATTTGTCACACTGATTAAAAAATTACAAAGGTTTAAGTTTAAAAGAACAAAGTCGTTCAGCAAATTAATAATAATTAAAATTCTTTATTTCAAATCGTATCAATCAAACACATTAAAATACTTTCGTTTAAAAGAAAAAAAAAAAGAAATGAAAAAAATTATATCCTTATTGAGGCCGCTTAAGTGCAAGATCAATTTGAACTTTAATCATCACCACTCGTTTTCACAACCCCAATATGTACATATATTAGGATGGTTCGATTTCTATTTTTTTGGAAATTGAAAGTGGCCCTATGCGGAAAATATGTTCTATAGCCTACAGAACACGGGAAAAATAAACAAAAAAAAATATTTTTCCAATAACTTGATAATTTTCCGCGAGACTGTTAAAGTTTAGGTATCTTAACATTTTCATGGTGGTATAAATTTTTTTTTTTTTTCTCCATACAAGATCGTCCACCCTAATGTATATATAGTAGCGAGCACTGAAATCTTTCCAAACTGAAAATACAAATTATTAAACAACACTGTTTAAAGATGAAATACAAAAAAGTACCAATTTAGTGACCAAAGATGTTTTTTTTTCATAATTTTATAGTTAATTAGTAAATTCTCGATTTTTTCGCAAGAAAATGAAAAATTCTCATATAATTTTAAAACCATATATTTATTTAGAATAAAATAACATAGGAACGTTACACTAACAATGATCAAAAACCAACAAAATCAGCACTTTGTTGTTCCTTCTTTTTTTTATTACTGCTTCAATACGTTTTAGCATGGATTTCACCAAATTTTGTATGTAGTCTTGGGAAAAATTTCAAACCACACTTTTTCGATGATGTTTTAAAGTTTTTCTTTAACGAAGGCTTAAGTTTATTTATTTCAA
Organism: Micrasema longulum; assembly: GCF_059751315.1. NCBI lineage: Eukaryota > Metazoa > Arthropoda > Insecta > Trichoptera > Brachycentridae > Micrasema > Micrasema longulum. The sequence goes on along the minus strand of NW_028280107.1, from coordinate 60,557 downwards.
TTGCCATTTTATGCCACAAGTTCTCGATGGGGTTTAGGTCAGGACTATTTCCAGGCCAATCCAGTGTTGGAACTCCATGAATTTTCATCTATTCTTTGACCTTAAAATGATTTCAATAGTTTCATGTTTTTTAAATATATTTATTTTTGAACATTATAAATCACAATATCAGAAGAAAATAATACTTACATCTTGGAAAATGCACTCAGAAATATAGGATTAGTGAATTTCAATTAACGGGAATAATAACTTGCGGAACCTTTAAAATTTTTAATACAATCTAACACTGCAGTGTGACTGTATCCATCCTAAATTGCAATAGCTTTGAACCTCCCTTTTTGCATCGCCATAGATAAAATTGTTTATTTTATAAATCGCTTTATTGCTTAAATTTTGCCATAATTCACAAAAGTATTAATACTCGATGTCAACACATTGAAAGTCACAATAAAACTGGTCACATTATTTGAGTAAGACCATATTCTAGTCGGAAAAAAAAGGGTGGGGGTAATTAGTTCTTTGAACTAATTTATACCTGCACTAGCCCTTTCTAATATGTGGAAAGATTTTAGTGCTCGCTACTTTATAATATTATGTGTAGATATAATGTTGTAATTGTTAAACTTTGCCTATAAAGTAAGAAATAAGTAGGGACCCGAAAATTTAACAGTTCATTTTTTTAAGACATTATAACAATTAGAATACTTTATCAAGTTTTGACTATTCCTCATATTTAAATTCTTCACCAGTGACCAGGTTTCTTTGTGACAATTATCGTCAGACTAAATAAAGTGAAAGCAAAGATTACTAATCATGATTTTAAATAATAATGGGAATAAAAGAGTTTGAATGAAATAAATAATATAATAATAATCATTACACATCTAAATTAAAGTATTGTTTTAACATGCGTCGGGGCTCAGTTGGTCTGACGACTAACTGTGAAACTGGAGTCACTGGTTCGATTCCTGCCAGTTGCAAAAAAAAATACCGAAATATTTTTTCTCAATTGGTCTGGTTGTTGTAGTGTATATTTCATAACCTTCTTCCATATCCCCCCTTTCCCACCTGCTGACAAGCCTATAAAAAGAGGTTTAGTGGGTTAATCCTTTTTAAAAATCAGATGGTAAAAAACAGATGGTAAAAAACAGATGTTAAAAATATAGTTGGTAATATAACTAGTCTCACACCAGCCTGACGATGTTGTTCACGGAAAAACCCGGTACACAAATAAAACAAAAATGACGTTAAAACTAAGTTATGTTTTTTGCTTATTATTTAAATGCAGCGCAGTTAATTTTCGCAAAAATTAATTATAACTGACCTTTGCTGAACAAAAGTTTATAAATAATTGAGCAATAAATTTTTATTTAGTTTTAAAGTGTTGGACTAAAGTTTGCCGCATTACATATTTAACTTTCTGTGGTTGATGCAGTCCATTTGGCTCTTAGATTTGTGGTGTAAGTTTCCAACCACCTAACCACTAAGGTAGGGTGAAACCAAAAAGCAAATAGCTTTACTGGTAAATGTTGAAAACTGGCCTTCAAATAATACGTATGTTGAAATTTCAAGTACTTTTTAGTATCATAAATTATTATCTTAATCACTTTTATTTGAATAAAATATATATTTTCTCTAATCTAAACTTTCTGATTTCGTATAATATTTGATGTGCTGTGTTGTTTAAGTTTATTGTTTGTCCTAGCTTAACACGAGACTTTGGTTCCATGGAGTTGGGACGTTTTCAATAAAATTCGCAAATAAAATATAGTACCGTGAGAATAAAATAAATTATGTATAAATGCATTGGTAAAAAAATTAAATCAACAACTCATTTTAAATTATATTGTAGCAATGAATAGTAAGGACTAGAAACGAACCTAAAGAATGTACTTCATTTATCAGAGTATAAATTCATTGAACTTGTTTTCTTATTTCTTTTATTAATGCTGTTTTATTGAAACAAAATCAACGTTATATTTGAAATTATAAAAACAAAAAAATATTTGACATTCAAAGCACAAATGTAAAAAAAACTTTTCAATGATAGTTTGACAAGAAACGGTATTACAAATCTTAAGTTTTATCACGGTCAAAAAACAAACATCCGCGGGGTATAGCAAATATTCTCTACTTTATTCTAGAAATACATAATTGATTCAATCCGCTCTTTTTTTAAAAAGCCTTTATTTTTGGATTACAGAAATTAAAGTGAAAACTTAACAAAGAAACGTCCAATAGAAAGAAGCCTCTAAGGATTTTTAGCGGCAGATTAAGGATTTTAATCGCCTTACAATTCATAACGAAATGCCCCATTAAAGGCACTTTCCTTTGTCCATATTGTCTTCAGTGGTATTTTCCTTTTACGATTTCATTGTCTTTATACCGCTTCTTCTTCAGGACATACCCTGCTTTATCTTACCAAATATCTGATAAAAGACCACTAACCGCAATGTCAAGTCATCTATTAAATTAAATTCCATAAAAATCAATTAGGGAAAGTAATTTTTAAATAAGTACGTAAAAATAACGATTCCATGTCTTGTAAAATACTCACTTGTATAATATGACAGGTGAGAACTTTATACTTTAATTATTTCAGGCACATGACAAGTTAAGGATACTAATAATCAGTCCAAATAAGTTATCGTCATATCAAATATGACATAGATGATTACATATTGTTACACCGGAAACCTTTTTTGATGCGGGTTATAGGTAACGCCATTCTCTAAAATGTTCTCTATTTATATTGTCATATGTTAATCTTAATAGAAGACGTAATCCAGTTCTTGTCTGCAGAAATTTAAACCAATTAGAAACATTGTTGGTTATTTTTTTATTCACAACGGTTCTTAGTATTTTTTTTCTAATATTTAAATTGGGGTCACATTATTTGTAACCCTTCATGCGCCCTTTGGTTGCAGTATTTTTATTATCTAGCCCCTATATACGGGTTGTCCGCAGGTGGATTTGACACTTAAAAAAACTATTAATTATGTATTAAATTCTATTTATCTATAATTACAATAAAAAATAATGCGGATTTTCATTTTGAATCTCAGAACTCAGAACCAATTAAATTTTTATGTTTTTAAATATTTCATTTTGTAATACACTAGGCCATTAAAAAATATCTTCATGCTGTACTGTACAGCAGAGTGTTCACTCAAGCGAACTTCCACTGTCAAAGACTTGGGAATTATGTTTGAAACTAAACAGAAATTTCATACTCAATAGGCGTTGTCTGTGACAATGCGCGCAAAATGATGTGATTTGTTCTTCGAACTAATAAGGTGTTCTAAAGCTTCTTTATAACTCATTGGAAGGAAGCAGACTTGAGTGTGGATCTCTGATCTAGGCGATCCACGAGTTGAAGTACTCTGTTATGCTGGAGATGGTTCAGAAGAAATTTCTGAGGTATCTTTACTTAAGAAAGTACAAATACTATCCGTGCTTGTACTCGTCAGTCTTTATACTGAATATCCTTGGCTACAGTAGTTTGGGGAAAATAAGAAATGTATTTGGTTATTTATTTTTTCCGATTGATCTGTAGTATTACGATCAACTTAGGTGTAATGGAGAGTTTTTTTTTACGTTAGAGAACGAACTAACTACATGGGCCGCTTAAACTGTTTTATCTTCCTGCTTGCAAAACCAGCCTACCAATGGTAATACCAGTAGAAAAAAAAATGTTTTTACTCAACCGAATCTCTTCGAATATCAACATCTTTCGTGTTACTCAAAGAAATTTCAGAGATGATAGCTTCCTTTAACTCTGTATTTTACTGAGTAATTTTATTTTACTGTTTTATCTTAATATATCTCTGTTTTTATCACATTTCAATTGTATTGCCATTTTTTTTGTATTATGTTTACCTTGAATATATTTTTGCAATGTTTATAAATGTATTCAATAAATAACTTGAAAATAACATGACCCAGATGGTGTCCGTTTTGTTGCTATCACTCTTGCAACCGAGACATGAAATCGGCCAAAACTCAATCGCGGAGATATGGACTGATCTCACGTCGGATGTTTTCCTGCAGGGCGATTATTGTTGAAGGAAAATTGCTGAACATACAACATTTTAAATAGTGTACACATTAGAAAAAATTACACGAAGTATGATCAGGGGATCTTGGGAGCCAGTCTATGTCACCAAAGCGCCTTATTAATTTTTCGGAAAAAATGCTTCTTACCTCAGTCATTGATGCTCTAGCTATGTACGCGGTGGCTTAATCCTACTATGAATGGGTTAACTTATTAATGTGATCAAGTGGCAGTAGTTTTGGTACAAAAAAATATCCACCATCGAGCAGTATTGTTCTGAAGTCCCTGTTGTACGATTACAAAAAAGAGACATAATTACACGTTGGCGTCGGCTGGAAATGGCGCACTAAGCAGCGGTTAAGCTATGAAATGGCTTTTGATTAACTTATTCTTGAATATTTTGTTTATTGACGTACTTTGCAGCATAAACATATGCCTCTTCACTAAAAGTGTAGCTCAAACATGTTGGAGTAGAAACTCCTTTCAAAATAACTCCGGCTTAGTTCATTCGGAGGGCCGTGTGTGCTCATTTTCTTTCAACTGCTGGATGATTTGTAGCTAGTAGGGATGAAATTTTGAATTATTCTTCAAAATATTGTAACTCGAAGTATTTTTAATGCCAGTAGATGCTGCAACATAACTGTCAGATTTGCGAGGATTTCACAAAATTTTGTCTGACACGGTATACGTTTTCCAGGCTACAAATTGAAGTTGAAGGACCAGATCTAGTTTCATTTCCTACTTTCTGATCCTATTCTTTTAATATTCTGCATCTACGTATTTATCAACAGGTTCGATGGCTATTGCTTAATTCTTGAATATCGATGACAAAAAGGTCGCCTTGCTACATTGGTTGAAATCTTGTTTACAAAACATGCCTCAACCGCATTTGCCTGATAGGCTCATAATGAATAGAAAATCCGCAACACTCCGCGTCGAATGATCTCTATCCCCTATCCCTCCACTGCGCTGCCACTACTCTAACCAGACACAGCTTGCCCTCAATGCCCAACACATACTGCACACCGCATCTGATGACATAAATCTCCTTGGCAGTGCCTACATACGCGGAAAAGTTGCTCGTTGCCGAACGAGCCATCTGTAATCTATTAGTCTTAGCATTTTTGTGTTGAAAGAAAGTAATCCAGAAGAACATGAAATGCACTTCATTGGATTGAGAAAAGGGGGAAGTGAATTTTTCAGTGACTGGGATTTAATTGATTAGACATAATCAATTCGCCGAAATGATAACAAAACTTTTTAAACCAGAACCAGACACATCGCGATTTAAAATTTCAAATCTGCCCACATACACTCTGTTTTATAAACATTTAACAAAATCACAAACGAGAAACTAGAATCCCAACCGCCTGTGCGCTTTGTAGCTACAAAATGTATTGGGATGTTTATTTTACAGCCCCTTTGGGGTGATTTTCACAAAAATGGCTATTTAAAATTAATTCAAAATACCTAGGATTTATACATTACGTTGTTTTTGAAGACTGCATGATTTCTGAAATTGATTTTGCAAATTGCTTGTCGCAATAATCTTTTTTTTATCGTAAGTATTAAAAATTACAAGAATTAAAGAAGTTTCCATCAAAATTTGTGGTATTTAAAACGTACAGTTGTTAGCCATGTTTAAAACCTACATCGAAAATGTAAAATTTTACATGATTATTTATTTTGGATCGTATTTATTTTCTTTCCATCAATTAAGGGTGTTTTCTAGCTTTTCATAACGGAAATATTAATTTAGATGTTCATTCTTCAACCCCTATTATTGTATTTTCGACGTGTGTTCCCGTCGAAGGCAGATGTCAGGAAATATAATAACGTGAATTATGTTTCCATAATATTCATTCGAAGGTAAATATTATTATCATCATTCTTCCGTGCGTGTAATTTAACGCAATTAATTCAGTTTTTGAATAATATTATTTGAAAATTACATAATATAATGATGAATATATTATATTATATTAGGAACAATTAAGTCTTCAGAAAACAAATATTTATGCAGACGTTCAGAATGTCAAACTGATGAAATTTAAATTAAGAAATCAATTATTATTTCGTTATAATTTAAATAGTGTTTGTACCCAGGCATTTAATTAATAAATATTTTTTGACCTTTTTTGACCTGGATAAAGAATACAGTTTTGCGTGATACAGAACCCGGTATGAATGTTTTCGACCAGCTGCTCTTAGGTAAAAATCCTTAATACGGAAATCTAGCGGAGATATGTCCGCCTTTTTGTGAAGCAGTTGACGCGTTTGCCTACCATTCTTGAGATCCTGGGGTTGATTCCTGGCAGAATGGACGTGAAATATCGTTTTTTAAAGTTTTTTGAATGGCATCTGAAGCGTAAGACTGATTACCTTATCATCATGCAGCATGCACGAATGTTTGTAGACATAGCTGAATTCCACTTCATTGGGAGTTATTTAGATATAAATTTATTACAAAAAAAGGGAAAACATATTTTAGAGGAAATATGGAAATCTAGACAGTTACATGTCTTACGACCTGTAATTGGCTGGTTATAGTGGCCACATTATACTACACCATAAGAATAATGTTTTATTTATTGTACGCATTTTCATGAATGAAAAAAATACGCATAATATTATCCGATAAAAAAATAAATAAAATGGTGTAGTATTCATTAAAAAATGCTCCCTTATTTTAAAATCCACATTGGATGGTAACTAAAGAAAATTTTCTAGCCACTGCGATGGTTCTCGCCACCAACGTCGCTGAAATTGGTGCTACAAATGATGTTCCTAATGCACAAAAGTATTTGTGTTACTATTTTTGGTATTCACAAAGTAATAATTGGGTTCTGGTCCCATGAATAGTCTGCGGACTTACAGAGCAAAGGTCCGAGGTTCGAACCCCACTCTACCCCATTATATTATTACGTTTTGCTAATGGTGTATTTTTTTTTGAAAAACTGAAATATTTTGGTCACTCGTAAGAATGCAAATATATATTTTTTTTAAATGTAAAACTAAACTAGAAAGAGCCATGCGGATAACAGTTGGAGCAAAGTTCCGACTAGTGCGCGTTGTGATTGATCATATTACTAAAAAATATTGTATAATTGCATCGAATGTTGCATTTTCGGTGACATGAGATTGCAAACATGGTTCATCAAATACACCACATTGAAGTTAAGACTCATAAAGACCTGGCGGAAGGCATTCAAAGCAAATTTACTGTTAAGGATCCCTTTAATAACACTCTTAACATAACTGCAATGTAAAGAATAATATTCATTCTTGGCTATAGCATGTACTCTGGAGTTCCTCGCAGTAACTACAATGTATACCGTGCTGGAGTAAAAGGAAAAAGAATAAGCGGAAAGCAACTGAAGAAAAATTTGCCAAATTCAATGTTTTAATAGCGGTGGATCATAATAGAACTCAGCTAATCTTTACGGCTGATATGGGGTTGTATCGAAAAATCTAACATTTTGAAGAAGACAAATTTTAATGTTCCGAATTGTTATCTCCAACAACACACTACACACTGTTTTACCTTTCGGTTTACACATTCAACCTGCATCTGGTCATGCCGATAGAAAAAACAGTCAGGCAGCTGAACACAATCCCTTTGGAAATCGAAAACTTTTACATCAAAGAAACTAAATTTGAGAGGCAAATACTCTTATTGGAGAACAAGGAGAGCCTTCATAATATTTGGCCATTACTCGAGGATTCTTGGCCTGATATGTTGTCCCAATTTTACGCCTCTGATATTTTGTTTTCTTTGTAAAGTTATTTTGGTCGTATAAAATGAATATGAATCAGAGTCTTAAGGTTGAAGCCCTCAATGTAAATGCGGTGGGTTTTATAATATGTATGAATATCTTTGTGCTACCTTAGCCATTTTTGGAGCTTTAGGGTTGCTTGCGGTATCCACAAAGAAAACTTTGTTAGAATGGAGACTCGGGAGGACCAGGTGGTCTCTGGTAGCGGTTGGATCGCCATGGCAACTGGAGCAAGTGTTCCATCCGCTATGGTGAATCTCGTCCCCAACTCCCCCAACGTAAGTGCGATGAATGATCTAAACAAACAAAAAAGATAAATTAAAATCATTACAAGTATTACCTGATTGAAGCATTTGGATCTGTATACCATCAGTCATATTTGAAATGTTTAACATAATTTAAATTATTGTCTTCATCATCAACCGTCTCTTGTCCAATGGTGAACATAAGCCCCCCCCCTTTAGTCTCCATATTTCCCTATCCTGAGTCAACCCCATCCAACCACTTCCTGCAACTCGTCTTATGTCATCAGACCACCTTGTCTGAGGCCTGCTGACACTTCTTCTACCCGTTCTGGGTCGCCAAGATTCCAGGACTTTTTTGGTCCATCTAAAGACTGTTATTCTGGCTATATGACCAGCCTAGCTCCATTTCTGGTTGGCAGCCCTATGGACCACATCGGTGGCCTTTGTTCTCGCTCCAATCCATACATTGGTTTTTCTGTCTCTCAATGAAATACCCAGCATTCTTCTTTCCGTGGCTCTCTGTGTCACTGATAATGTGTTTAATTTTTTTTTCGTGAACACAAAAGTTTCACAGCCATATGTCAGAACACAAGCATCAAAAAGCTTCTTCTTTAAGTAATGTGAATGATACTTTTTTTATATTTTAAGATATATGAGAGCTTACCAAAGGTAGCCCATGCTAAACTTTGCCTCTTTTCTAATTTTACTTGTTGATTATTTTTCCCGAGCTTTATTTTGTGTCCTAAGTATATATAACTATAAATCTTTTCAATGATTTGTCCATTTACTAAGATGTTACATTATTGGTTTGCATCACTCATTACTTTAGTTTTTGGAGCATTCATTTTCAAGCGTATTTTCAGTGATGCTGTATTAACTTCGTTTATCATGTTTTCGAGTTCTTTCTCATCTTTAGCAAATAGGACTATATCATCTGCAAATCTGAGATTGCTAATGAGTTTGCCGTTGATGTTAATACCCTTGTTGTTCCAGTCAAGAGTAATTATTAAGAATTATTCTCTTAAGTTTAAACATTTTTTTTGGTGTGTGAATGAGTGTCCTACACTAATATACAAAGACATTTTCAATATTTTTGTACATACTGTTTGATGACCCAATAAAATAAAAAAATAAATAAGCGTATGCCGAATATTTGAAAAAAATATTTCCGTTTTTTTAGTTCAGTTTATAACAAGAATGGGCATTCACTAGGCAAATAAACTGTTATTAGCTAGTTTAAAACGCCACTTTAGGCGCTGTTTAATATTCATCATTCTGCCTTTGTTTGAACATTTGAATTTCTTTAATTCACATTACACAATGTGTAATGTGGCAACTCAAACCAGCCAATGAATATTTTAAGCCCTGTAAATGCCTAGACTCCCATATTCCCTTCTCAAAAATGTATTTCCTCTCTGTTGCAATAAATTTAGATCTAAATTACTCCGTCAGAGGGAAATCTAGCCTATCTACAAACATTTTGACACTCTCAAAACGTTGATAATATTATTCGGTTTTACTATTTTCCATATATGAGCCCATATAATCGTTCTCTTTAAATATTTCTAATAAAATCATAGGTACCTCAAACTGTCTGTGAAAAATACAACCTTTTTGTAAAACAGCAATTAATTATCCACATTGATTTGTTTGAAAACAGCGATTGTCCACATACATTTGTTTGAACGAACATAAAATATCCTTTAATTAGCATTTCTACCACTATGTGACGCCGCTATTACTCATTGTTTGACATGTGGTTTGACACTTTGACGGCTCAAAAGGTGTTCTGGATAGTTCCGGATAGTTTGTTATATATGTTTTGGCCGTGCTTACTGAATATTATGATAAATCCATATCATAGAGATCATTATACCATACAAGTTGATAAAAACGGCGGCCTTCGTGGTGTAGTGGTCAAGACGCTTGACTCACGCACGAAAGGTTCCGGGTTCGATTCCCGGTGAGAACACAAAAATTAAAATGTGATTTTTCTCAAGCCTGGGTGCTCTGTGATGTAATTCACCACTGTAATTAGGCCTCTTGGCCTGTTGTGGTGCAAAAAAAATAATGTAAATGTATAAACCGATATTTTCTATTCGTAATCATTTTTCCATAGTTTGCACTAAAACCACAAAGGTCGAAATAATGTCTAAAAACAGCAAATGTCACACTGAGATTTTATTCAATGTTTAAATACATATACAATATATATATTATTTAAATTTTTCTAGTTCCATTAAAACCAGGGTGAATTTTCCGTTTTATTAGAAAATGAGTCGGATATCCGGCTCTCCAGCTTAAAGGCTTGCCGGATATCTGGCTATCCAGCTTAAAGGCTTGCCGGATATCCGGTATCTAGTAACCTGTCCAACCACTTTCCATTTTATCAGTAATGTAAATACATGCACTATATTATAATAGAATTATCCAAACTCCGACTCTCAGAATCACTGATTATCCAAATAGCTTTCAGAATTTCATTAAAAAAAAATTAAGACGGAAACGTATTGCGATTCGCAAAATAACGACTTGGATGCCCGAAAAAAGATGATGACAGCCAGAAACAGATTATTTTGACCAAGATGTTCAGCAAGCAATGATATTCATTTACGGTACGGTGCGTACATAATTTACTAATGTACAGCACTTGTAACTACGCATAACATGTAATAGTGTTGCCTTTTCATTTAATTCATTAAAAGCTGATTTTTCATCTTCAATCATTCATTTTCATTTTTAACATACGTAGATACATACAGTAATTAATTAAAATAGATATTTTTTTCGGTAAAAATCAAATTTTACGAATTTTTCATTATCTTAATGGGGTCTGGTCCCAATTGATTCGGATAATTCTAGTTCTACTGTATTTAGTTACTTGCACAGTAAAAATCTTGATTTAAACTGTTTACGACTATTAGATATTATAATTCATCCCTTTTAAGATTTTATCTAAAATTAATAAAACACAAAAAGATTAAGTACATCAAAGAAACAAACGATCCTTTAAGGTACTCTTTCCGATAATTTGAATTTCGTAACTACGTGTAAAGTACTTATTGTAAGAGGCCTAATGGGGGCTGGTACTATAAATATTAAGCATCGAAGGGGAAGTTTCAATAAACTATTACAAAATCGATCGGAGGGGTTTGAAATTTAGTACACCTGCTTTGTGGGCCCAAAATTCACCATCAATTTCACATAGCTATGGAATACGCAATGTTAACGCAGTTAACTCCCGGGTCACGGACCGATCTGTTTCATTAATATGATAGAAAATTACGGTGGATATTTCAACCCTCGATACAATACTTCTTAATGGATTCTCTTTAATATCTTAGAATTTCCAAATAGCAATTCAGGTATAAACCCATATTTTTAGATAGTGTTATCCATGAACCGGGTTGTGGTCACGTGGCTAGAGTCGCGGACTTATGTATAAGAGGCCTGAGGTTAGAATTCCGCTTTAATATGACTTACACCAACTTAAATGGCCCAAAAAAAAAATTATTTGTGTAAATCATTCAAACGCATATCAATTGAAAACCGTTAAAATATTTTCACAAAATAATGGTAAAACATGGACACAATACGAGAATATCAGAACAATATTTAATACGACATTCTAAAACTAGAACAGACAAGACTAATAAACCAGGAACTGAAATAATACAATAAACTACCAGACAAAACTAAACAAAAGACCTTCACCAAAGATGTTAAAAATATTATCAATAACAATAGAATATGAATTTAAAAAAGAAAAATATTTTGATAACTGAATGTAAGTCGCAAGGGTTTATAAATAAATAGATTTCAACTTTAAAAAATGGTTTTATCTGTATCATAAATAAAGAGCTTTTTTTTAAAGTTGAAATTCGAGATATTTAAAGCTTTTAAAGAGAAAAATGGGGAATCTTCGAAATGGGTACTTAACATGATTATTAGATCATTTTAAAAATAAAAAAAATCAAGTTTATTTCTGTTTGTATCTCATAAAACTACCAAATTATCTTATACCGAGTTGCATTTATTTTTTTTGTTTTTAATAACACAATTTTTTTGGTCAAAGGATTAATATTAAGTAGGTTATCTACGAATATTTGCGTACCGTAAACTGGGGTGACTGCGCCTACCTTTTATATTTAGCGCCAAAACTATCTTTTGTTGCGAATAATTTAACATCTAAACAATAAATATGACGAAAAATATTTTTTGACCTTGGCTACCCTAAGGTTGTTAGTTGCCTAGGGTAATGTGTCAACGTGACATTTCTCCTTTGATAGTATTTTTGCAATAACGTTCTTACATATGCTTACTTTGTATATAAAATGTTTTGATCAATTGCGTCAAAACATAATTTATATGATTTTTCATTAATTTTGTAATTTGGCACAAAATATTCCCACCACATACTCTGGTCCAAATTTTCAATTTGTCTGTTTTTTTTTCTACTTTTATTTTTATGATTTTTACTCAACAAATGCAAATATATACATATCTCTTCCATTCAAATATGCGTTTTTTTTGTTCTTAATACATTTTTAAATATTTTATTTTATTGTACTTATTTCGGATATCAATAGTAAAACAGCATATATACATGTACAAACAAAAAAGCGTAAAATGAAACCAATAACGCATATCCACAAAAATACAATTACATAAAAAAGTATGTTTGAAAGAATTTTTGGTGTATGTGAGAGAAAGAAGGTAGGTTGGGAGTCTGTATGCGTGGTGTGTATGAAGAAATGTATTAGGATGCGTACATATGTATGTGAGTTTACGTGGGTATGTTTATTTGTATGTGAATATATGTATATATGGGTGTATATGTGCATGTATGGGTGTGTATGTATGTGTGTGTGTATGTGTATGTATGGCTATAAGGGTGAGAAAGTGAGGGTGAGGATGTGTGTATATGTGAATAAGTATCAATTTTGTCTTGAAAAATTAGAGTCTATTAGTTAATGTTTGTAAAAATTATAAAATTGCATAATTAATACATTTTTCGAATAATTATTTAATAGAGTACAGTACGTTAACGAAAATAAACAATGTGAAATATCACTAAAGACTTTGCGGCCTCCGTGGTGTAGTGGTCAAGACGCTTGACTCACGCACGGAAGGTTCCGGGTTCGATTCCCGGTGAGAACACATAAATTAAAATGTGATTTTTCTCAAGCCTGGTTGTTCTGTAAAGTAATTCACCACTTTAATTGGGCCTCCTGGCCTGTTGTGGTGCAAAAAGAAAAGCATTAAGTTTAAATTCTAGAACTCGAATTTTGAAAGTAGTTTTAGTTCAGTATTACGTAAAGTCACCCCGGTTTACTGCACTTAATTTGATTAGAAAACAAATGGATATAAATACATATTTTAATCGTATAAGAAACTAACAAAAATAAAATAAGGTATTTTAAGGTTGCAGACGAAAAAATGGGCAATAGGCACTAATGAAATTATTTATATGAATTCTTGCTTTCGAAAATAAATATCAAATAAGATATTTATTGACCTAATGTTCTAATCGTATTGTACGAATGTATCACATTTTGATAAATATATTTAAAAATTGAAAGCATCAATAAGTTTCTAATTTTTACTAAGTTTAATATTTATACCATTTATTTTTTTATTGAAATAAGTTTAAGCAACCTAATCAGTAAAATTAATTTATATTATTATACAGGGTACGTCATGTTTGTATGTTATTCGTATGTTTAATTTACCGGTTATCTATAATTTTCACCGGCAGCCCTTGTATTTCTTTCCAGGGAAGTTTTAGGTACTCGTTAGCAGATCGAATCAGAAATTTGGCAACACCGCCCCTGGCAATGTTCCTGCTGAGGATAATCTGGCGGGAAAAGCAAACAACCAAAACTGCTTTTGGCAACGTCGCCAAATAAACAGAAAATATTTATTTTGCTTCCGACGGCTTTCCCTTAAAAAGTTGGATGTCATATTTTATACGGCTGAGTTAGTCAGATAAAAATAAATGTGTCTATATTATTTTTAATCCCAAAAGGTGCGAACTGTTGCGAAGTGTTTTGAATTGAGTTAAGTAAAACAATATGGAAAGCGAAGGTATGAATTCAATGGATTAATTCTCTATTATTTTGATTTTCTATTGAATATTTGAATTATCCTCCATCAAGTGGATTTATTAAATACGGGAGTGATCAAAAATATAAAAAAACATTAAACATTAAAATTATTTTCCTTGTGACAAGAAAAAATATTCAGTAAGATATTTGAATAGTTTATGATATGTGTTAACACTTTGTCGAATGTATTATAGTAAACAAAAAACAATAAAGACCAAATAAAGCTTACGATCACTATTTGTTTTATGTTTATAGCATTTTCAAGAAAATGCCAAAAAAAACCTTTTTGGGTTCTTGATTTACCCATATACTTTTTGGGGTGTTTTATGTATCTCGTAAATGGTTTGTGAGTGAGTCCTGAACACTACTACGAAACTACAAGCCATATCATTAACCCGTCGATTATTTTTATACTTTTTGTTTTATTTGGGTTGTAACGTAGAACGACGACGACCAAGAAGGACGTGGCATGATCAGATAAACTAAAATCTTATGTCTGGTCATGTCACAACCCGATAAAAACGAGGGGCCTGTATAAAAAGATGTATAAATGTGGAATAAGCTAGAGGAATGTATGTCAGGATAGACGTGTGTGGCGGGCATCCTCTCTGCCTACCCCTACGGAAAAGTGGTTGTGATGGTGGTAGTAGTAGTGGTAATATTTATTATACATGTAGGGTCCATAGTCCATAGTCGATGACACACGCGTGTTAAATTAGTTCATCTAAAAGAAACTAATGACCGACGATGCAATGTCATCATTTTCAATCGAATCCTATACTTTCGTAAAATGCAACTCTGAGTATTTCACATGAAATCGGAGGGCATTGCCCTGCAGTACAATCACATCACCCCTTCTATAAAGAAATGAACTTAAAAGAATATGGTCTATAAAGAGAACACAAGACGCAGCCAACATCAGTCAGCTCGTTCAGCCTGCCCAACAAAGTCAGTCAGTCAGTTCAGTTCACGTCATACCAGCTCGACGACATCACACAGTTCCAGCATGTAGTTCAAGTGCAGTTTCTTCAACTCCTTATCGACGTAACACTCGTCCGACATAATTCATTATTTATTCGCCATGTAATAAATAAACATCAAACAGCAATCTCGTGTCTTCTCTGTCAATCTCTAACTGGGGTAGGAACTCCAACCAAAACCCTCAACAACATTATTCTACAAACATGTTTCTTTTGCATCAAAACATGTGCGAGAAAAAACAAAATAATGAAACAAGACTTATACACAAACAGAAATAGCAATGTTTCTTATTATTTCAAATACCAAAATAGCAATCACGGAGGCCACCTTGTTTTCAAGAGCTTTTAACAACAAGCCCACCAAAATGCTATTGCTTTGTACTTAAAGTAAAAATAAATAAAACATCTGATAAGCATTATGTTGAGATCTACCACCATACCCCATACTCACCCAACGGTGCATAAGGCACTACATCAGAACACAGAATTCAACGTACTTCCCGTACAATCATCTATTACGTGATCGTAAAAAGATCAGTCTTACGCTTAAGATGAAAAGAGAGGGTACAGGGAGAGTAAAATATTGCAAAGCCACCGTTAAATCAAATATTTCTCGTGGACCTTGCAGGATTTAAACCCGGGACATCAAGCGTGGTAGGCAAATGTGCTTACTACTACACAACAAGACCGACATTATTTGACGACTTAATTTCCTTTTCCTACTGTAAATCAAAAATAAAAAAATGTGATTTATAATATAACAGAAGGAAGCCACTATTACAGCAAATGTTTTTTTAATGGTAGTTTATTTGGAACGGACATACCGGACGAAACTAGCAGAAAGGGATCTTCGAAGAATTAAATTGATGACCAGGTAGGTACCATATCCCTGACCCACGAGAGAAAAAGATCAAAAAGACCTCTGAGTGCATTCTGGGAAAGTACAAAAAAACTTTTACTAAATGGAAAAACCCGAGAAAGCTTTCACATTGCATTGAATAGCCAGACACATGATATTTCCATGCAAATAGTCACATCGCATTTTTAAAATATAATTTCACAATTTTGAATTTCAAATAAAAAACATGTATGAAATAACACAGAATTTTCAACACTGACAGATGTTACGTGATAAATAACGAAATAAAAATGTAGAATGTCCAGCCGGACAAATTTAAAGCAGTGACTGTACAAAAATATGTAAAAGTGAATAAAAATCAAAATAAAATATCAAACTCTATAACCGGATTTAAAATTAAACCAATTAATATTTCATTGATAGGACTAAGAAGTCGCAAACGATGAATAAAAATACGTTATCTGTAATAATACGTGAGGGTGTATAAAGTTATTATCAAATAAAAAAACATGCTGAGATCATTAAATTTTTGATATTGATGATCTACTGGACTTTCCAGCGAAGGAACGTAATGCTATCTAAAAAAAACAATAACAAATATGTATTAAATTTAATGTGAAATTTATATTACAAAACAGTTTAAAAAAAAAATCACGCCTGTTTTCCTACCATGCAAAAGGTTTTAGGTTTGATTCTTGACACTGTCGACATAATTATTTTTTTTAATAAGTTTTTATACACTAGAATATTTCATCGTCTTTGGACTGTGCATCAAAATGCACAAGATGTAACAAAAATGCACAAGATACTCTGAGATTCGTATACAAATTCAGTGCCCTATGTACCATTTGGTGCGAAAAAGGAATCATGATTTAAATCATAATTATGATAACAAATGAGAAAACTTTGAGTTTAGAAAAAGCAATTAGTTACCCACAAGCTTAAATCAATTATCTTAATTATAAATTAAGTCATACTTACTTTAAAAAATAACTTATTATAGCTGTTACGTTGTGCCATAAAACAAAACAAAATATAACTATGAGATGGTAAAAAAAATTATGAAAATATATTTCTTTGCCAAAATTGGAAGTAGGTTGTTTTTGCGCGCAATTAATTTTGCCATAGTGACAAAAACGCAACTCTTACGTTAATACAAATTCAACAGAAGTTTTCAGATTTTGCTTCGTGTAATGTTTTAGTGAAAATAAAGAATACTTAAATGCGTGTTTCTTTTTTGTATACAAAAGAAATATAAGCGTTCTTATAAGATCTTAAAATTTTTTAAATATTGTTTTTCACTAGAGGAATCTGCAATAAATTTTATAGTTCCAATAAATTTTATAATCCACATTGAAAAATTAAAATCTTTTTGATGAAACATTTGAATTTGAAAACATTTGAATTGCCAATGCTCTCTTACATCTCCAAATTATGACATATCTGCACGTTATTACCAGCTCATTAATCTTAAAAAAATAAAAAAATTCATTGGTTTCACTTTTCTTCATAAAATTACAAATAGCCTAGCTGATTCATCCCAGCTCCTAAATAAAATTCAAATTAACCGTCCATCACGCGCCCTGCTAAATCACCCAACCTTTCGTTTACTCAACATTTATACGAGTTATTGTCGGAATTCGATTTCATATTGATTTTGTTCAACTTTTTACGGCCTTTTTAATCCATAGATGTGTATTACACAAAGTTTCTAGTCTTAAAAAACAATGTATTGAAAACCTTTGAACCAAACTTCCGTTGATCTTTTTAAATAAGGTCTTACCCTATTTCCTGTTGCATTGCATTATTCGTTTATATTACTTTCTGATATTGTTTTGTTCAAATTATAAATTTATTTTCTGCATTTTTAAAATTAATTTTAGTACTGTTTTTATTAACTGACTTTAAATTTGAGTATTTTCACTTCTTTAAATATTGCTTTTTATATTTTGAAAAATTACTTTAAATATTGTTTTTTCTTTAAATAAGTTTGAGTGTTCTTTTAAAGGAAATACTTTGAGTATTGGTTTTTTAAAAATACATATTTTTTTACTGTAAATGGTTATCCTTTTTAAAGTGTTATTTTTAAAACTGATTTTTGTTTCTTGAATTTTATATTTATTTTATTATTGCTTTTTCACTGCTAATTTTTTTAATTCCTTAAAATATACACTTTTCTTTTTTGAAAACATTTTTGTCCATATGAGTATGTTTTTTACTCTTATCTATTTTAATTCTTATTCAAAAATTTTTGCTTCTATTTTTTTTCCTCGTTCCAATATACTTTTACAACCCTACTGTTAATTTTTATTATTTTAAACGTTTTTTTTCCTGCTATTTTTGGGTTACTTAAATATTGTTTTCTGTAGCATGTTTTTAATTTTGTATTTTGAAGTAACTTTTATTACAGTTTTTTTTTCCACTTATAATTTAATTCTTAAAATTATAAAGAAACAAAGCATGTTATATAAATAATCTGGAAAATTTAATGGTTCATTAGAATTAAATTGATCATTTGACTCTCAATTGTACTGAATGTTTTCCTGAATAAAATAAAATAAAAATAAAATATATTTTTTATCCTTAGTTTTAAATATATTCTACTAAAATAATTATTTTGCTTACTAAAAACATAACGGTTTGAAAATGTTCTACTTTTAAATAGTCTGTTTATTTGGGATCTTTAATGTTTAGGGTTAATATCGGCAAAACTGGAGTTTATTAAAATACATCAATAAACATTTAATCAAGCCATCGCCAGCAAATATTTACTTCCGTGATAAATTGAATATTTAATATATGGAGGACCACGGCATATCGACTGGAAATAAAGCGAGTCTTCTAACCGAGAGAGCCTTCAGTATTGGGTTTATGGTAAACGGGAGGATTTTACCAATATTAAACCGTGTTCCATAACCAAGAAACGAGAACGTAAAAGTGATTTTATTAACCGTAAGCATTCATTTTGTGTTCTACGTAAAAGTTCATGTAACTTCTTTATCTATTTGTTATGATAAAAACCCCTCTAGTTATGAATATAATTAACTATTGAGCCTTACTTATAAACTTAGTATAAAGTTAAACCTAGGCATAGTAGTATAATAGAGATGAGAATACCATCCTTATACCTACTTTATCGCTATGCCTAGGCGTAACTTTATGTAATGTTTATAAGTAAGCCCATTATGTATAATTTGTGTATATATAAACTGTGTAAACCATTATGTATAAGGCCCATTATGTATAATTTAGTGATAAATATGGTCTATCGTATGGTTTTTGTACGTTTATATTGTGATTTTAAATTTCAATTGTAAATAATTAAATTACCTTTTAAATTCAATTTTTTAAACAAGTTTATTTTTTTATTCCTTTTCTTTCCTGGATCCTCTTTCTGTCTCCTTTCAAGCTCATTACTAGATCCCACATTATTAACTAAATTTATTTTACGGAAACAAACAGCCGCAAATGATATAATAACATAAAAAAGATACGGTTTAAACACATACGAGTGAAGTTTCTAAATAAAAATCATATAAATCAAATTGTGGTGCAACAAAAGGGTGTGTTTATGTGTATTTGTATGAGAGTAAGTGTTGAGGTGTGTTTGTGTGTACTTGTGTGGGAGTAAGTGTTCAGGTGTGTGTTAGTGTGAGCATCATTTAATAGCAAGTGGGATCGTATTGCAGCCAGAAAGAATGAGTCTTTATTTATATTTAAATGAATAAAGGGGAGTGTTAATAAATAAAAAAAACATTATAGTTAGAGCAAGAACAATAGAGAAAAGAGTGTTGTGCATAGTTAGTCCTTCAGATTGACAGATGGAATAAATACTTATTTCTTGTCACGCGAAAGAAGATATTAAATTAATTTTGGAGAGTAGGTTAAAAAAGTCAACTTTATTATTTAATATTTTATATAAACAGCATAATTCAAATATAGTGCGTCTATTTACAAGGATAAAAATGTCCATTTTGTTTAGCAGATTGGCTGTAAGTTTAGCGTTTTATTGTTTTTATAATCTAGGTATTTAAAAAATTTTCGTCGAACATTTTCAATCCTTTATATGTTTGTTTTGTATTGTGGGCTCCACACAATGGATGCAAATAATGTGCATAGTATAAATATTTTTTGTAAAAAGCTGTACAAAAAAAGTATGATTATTTTTTATGTTTAAATTAAGGTACAAATTTTGAAACATTTTTCTTTAAATCAGTCTGTTTTTTGGTTGACAAGAGTATTATTACTTTTGGGTGTAAGTCCGCCAAAGTATATGTATTTTTTCTACTTGAAGTTTAAAATAAATCAAAATTTCAAGTTTGTCGAATTAATAAACCTTTTGTGTAGTATTTGTTTTGAACAACTGTATTTTTAAATTGACTTAAATATTTCATAGTAAATATAAAATAATTGTAATTTTATTTCAGTAAAACATCTGAACAGGTGAACATTATAAACAATGAAATCAACTAATTATGAAATAAATATTTTTTTTAAAAACAACGGAAAGTGTATTTTAGTAGGGTAATGCAATACTTTTTGTATTGTTGTTGAATGTTCACTTCATAATTTCCATACCACGGGGGTTAATAAAATTATTTGAAGATTGGTTTAAATGGCTTTAATTTGGGAAGTTTTTTCATTAATAGCTTTACTAATTTATAAGTAACTAATAAAATTTAACCCTAGTTTTTTCCTAAAATATTATTGAGGCAGTTACTTCAAAACTGGTTGTCGTTTATTTAATTAAAAATTAAAATGGTTTGTCTTTAAATTTGAAAACAAATAAGTGCAAAATGTCACACAAATACTTTTATATTGAAATATATTTTTTTTATTTTGATTTTTTATCATACTATGTCAAAGTTTTTTAAAAATGTCATTTAAATTCCCCGTCACTAGGTAAACCTGTGCTAAGGAAAACTGTAAGATTTAATTTTACATATTTCGCATGTCACGTATTATTTTTTATTTGTTACTCAACTTGTATTTGAGTCCAGTTTGTTACCGATTTATTGATTGTTCTTGCCTGATATCTTTTTTGTTTTAGTTTCAATTCACATCATTATTGTTGAATAGTGATCAGTGAACGCATTTGTAACTATTTTAGTGATAATATTAAATTTTTTGTTTACGAATTGTTATTTCTATCCACTTATTTAAGTCTTGTGTGGCTGTGATGTCACACTAGTCGACATAGGACACAAGACTTGATATATCTCTCTTATTTTTTTAAATGATGAATTCGTATTTTTTGTAATCTTCAAATAGACTTTTTCACACCGGATTTGGAAAGTGAATTTTGTTTAACTATGCTGGATGTTAATACAAAAAAATATTTATCCTCGCTACGCGAAAAAAGAGTGTCCGCTAATTTAGCAACACATATGTACAAGAAAGAGCACGAAGATAGAACTCGTCACAAGGAAGACAGAAACGCTGTTCTATGGCAGGTGTTAGTGTGAAAGAGACAAAAACAAAAGTAAGGAAAGTGTAAAATAGATTCAGATTTCAGCCGGTTGATAACAGTGATGGAAAACGCACGCGCGTAATCTGAGCGGCGTATTTATGATTATTAATTTATTTTACTATAACACGGCTAAATTTTATGTTTATTTGCATAAATAATGGAAAAGGGATTATTAAACAGTATGTCTCCATGTTTTTTTTTCTTTCAATTTTTGAACATTAAATTATTCCGTCTTTAACTAGTGGTAACACGATGTTACATCACCGCGTGCAAAGGGGTTATTTACCACAGTCTTTTAAGAGTTAAAGGAAGAATTTCTGTCTAGTACATTCTAGATTCTAGGAAGAAAATCTAGAATGTACTCTAACCTAATTTATTCTAAATTAAATATGTTTTATTCCAGGAACTAAAGCTACATGCTGTGTTTCTATTTAAAATATTATTTTAGGGTGCGGTTTATGGGGAAATATCTTAATCGATATTTCACTCAATAATCAAACTTTGTCCGGACACTCCTTATAGACACGGCATGGAAATATCAGTCATAAGCGGGGTTAGGTTCAATCCAGTCGATAATATTCGCCCAGTTATCAGTTAGCTGCAACACAGGTTTTATATTTATTTCAATATTTTTCAGTTATTTTTTATAAAGCTGTATTACTCCGTATTCAAGAAAATAAAGAATACAGATCTGTACTTGAAATAGAACCGGAATTCTGGACGAGTGCTTACAACTCGCTAGCTACTTTAAGGTAAAACCCTGAAAAATGAAATCGATTGGAAATAAGTCCGCCACATATTATATTGATTGTCACGATTGTCGTGTTTAGGTCCTGGGTTCGATTTTGGCAGGCTGAACATGAAATACGTATTGGTTTGGAAGGTGGTTCCACACTGCAATATTTCATTGTTCCTTAACTGGTAGCAGTAGTGTAAGACTGATAACCTTAGTGTCCTGACGAAGAAACGGATTCGTCTTGAAACCGGTAGGCATATAAAAGTTAGTAAATGGTTTAAAACGAATAGTTAATAACATTTAGTATTGCTGATATACTGTAATTGAAGTATAATTGTAAAACCTTTTGCTCTGTAAGAACCGGATGAAAAAATAACTGTAGTTTTTATGTTAACTTTTTTTTTAAATTCAGTTAAAACCCTTGAAGAATTTAGAAGGAAAGCATTTTTTAAAAAAAGGAACCAGTCAATGGCAAAACATCTTCCTTGGTATGTTAAAAGGCTGTAGTCTGGTAAAACGAACGCAAAATTAGGAAATCATACGATTTTCCTATGTTATAACGAATGTTTTTTTTTAATCGCGCAATAATAAAAAAATAAAAAAACATAATTTACATAAAAATAATATTTTTTAAATGTATTTCTGTTTAAAAATATACTTCAAAATTTGTCATATAATTACTTTTAGACCGGCAGATTACGCCATTTCAAATTAAGACTGAACCCAAATACCTTAGTTAAGTCTAAATTTGAAATGGCGTAATCTGCCGGTTTAAAGTAATTATTTTTTAGTTACACAAAACTTTTAAGTATATTTTTTAACAGAAATACCTTTATAAATATTGTTTTTATCTAATTTATTTTTTTTTATTTTTGCGCGGTTATAAAAAAACACTTGTTTAAAAAGATTTTCTAATTTTGCGTTCGTTTTACCTGACAGCTTTAAGTAATCATTCAAACTTGTCAATAAATCATTGCCCCTGTAAATGCCTTAACATCCATATTTCTTTCTCGTTCTTCTACATCAGTGTTGAAACATTAACATGGTTTGTATTTAACGATTTTATCATCATCAAACTTAATTCGGACTTGATGGTGCATAGGGAACTGAATCGAAAAAGCACATGCCGTATACCTCGATCAGGTGTTACAGTAGGGTAAAGAGTCTTGTGCTGCCGGTGACAATCCAGGGATAATAAAATAGTGTAGTATAAAACTACCTACAGGGAAAAAAAATAGTTGAGCCCCTTTGGAATCGAACCGAAGACTGCAAGCGTAATAGGAGAACACGCCAACCACTATCGCGGATTTTTTTTAACTCGATTTTATTTTTCAGGATTTCTCCTGAGAGTAGCCATCAAGTCGATAATACTCGCCCAGGACTATTTATATTTTACAAATATAACTTTATTCTGCATCCGCACGGACACCCGACAGTTTTAAATGAATTCATTATAATATATGGTTTTTAAAAAGATATGTTTAAACTAGAAAATATACAATTTGTAAGTACTAGCCGATACAATTTTACATGCATATTTAGCTTCAATTATTAATTTACACAAGTGGAATTACATTGGTTGTCTTTTAAATCCATATTTAATATACAATTTGATTTAAAATAAGCTGAGCGTGTGTACTTGTTGACTAATATATATTCCTAAGAGATTATTCGCAAAAGTTAAGTGAGTATCACGAAATGTGTCAATTTTGTTATTTTGGCACTATATCGTCGCTTAAGTGACTACATGACCAATCTCACGTTTTTACCAGATTGAGATAAGTATGTAAAAAGCTTTGTAGCTTTCTGAATCGACCTGCATACTCAGTTTTGACTAACTCCCACTAGAGTCGTCACAAATCAACTCATGTTAACATGACATATCAAAATTTCCTAAACAACATGACGTATATCTTATTTAGTTTTTTGTCTTCCCTGTAAAGTGCAAAAAAATGAGAAAGGTCATAATGCCACTTGCATGCTGGCCAAAGGTGTGTGGTATATTGCATTGTTTGAAAATAAAAGCAGTTTAAATGTTTAATCATTAAAAGATATCCTTTTCAAGATATTTTCACATCTAAAGTGTATTATTCCTAAACACTTCAACACACGAGCGACACGTAAATAAACATGCATTTCATCTGATGCGTTGTGATGGCTAAAAGAGATAACCTAGCCTAACCTACCCCAGACAACAGAAGTACTCTTATATGGGGTGGCTGGTTGGATACTTTAAGATCAAAAAGAAAGCCGTAGACGTCTGCTACGTGTCTGTTCATTGTCTCCCTACCTTAATTGCTCTGCTCGGATGTAAATTAGACCCTCGCTTCAGTACGTTTGCTGCCTAACTCTTAGGCTACCGGTATTATTTTTAAAATACACATGGATTTTTTATTTTTATAACTTTTTTTAGTTTATTAAAAATAAACATAACTAACTAACTAACTAACCATCACGCCATTTCCCCAGAGGGGTAGGCAGAGAGGATAGAACGCCACACCACTCTGTCCTGGCACACTTCCTTTGCTTCCTTCACATTCATACATCTTCTCATGCACGCACGTCGATTATTCCGACTTTTCACATGACCACTTTCAAGAATTTGTTGTACTTGATCATGCCATGTCTTTCTCGGCCTTCCTCGACTTCTACAACCAGACACATTCGCATCATAAATCTTTTTAGCCGTTCTTTCATCATTCATTCGCTCCACATGACCGAACCATCGCAAAAGACCTTTCTTAATTTTGTCGATAATGCTTAACTCAGCCTTGCATTCTGCTCTAATTTCGACATTAATGTTAAAAATAATCTTACAACTAAATACATGTTTTTATACAAATTTGATGCATGTATTTATATTTACGTTTCCCATTACGTAAAAGAAAAAAAAACATATTAATTGAATACGTGTAATTATAACTACGTTTCCCATTACGCGAAAGAAAAATAAATCTTGTTCACATAATGGGAAGTGAATTTTTACCATTATCTGTTTATTTAATTTTTGATTATCAAATAATTTTAACAAACAATATAAATAACAAACATATATATGGTGTTTTCAATCAGTGCTACACAAAAAAAAATTGTCTTCTTTTTTAAATATGTTGGATTCCTGACTGCATTTTTTATTTCGTTTGTTCATTTTAATTAAGAATTTTTTTTCTCTGTAAGTATAATGATGTTGTGCTGAAGTAGTTTTTAATTGTAGAATTAAGATATTACCAATTGTTCTATGTCGCGTACTTAGTGGCGTAGAAACACTTCTATGTATGTTGTCTTTATGGATTTGAAGTGAACATTTCTTTTTAAACTGAATTCCTTAATAAGCAATCAGATAGTGAGAAAAGTAGACGGTTTTTTATGAAACTTTTATAATCAATTTTTCATTCATTAATCGAGAGGGGAGGCATTTGACAACTTTTGGACACTACAATGTATGCAAACATGATTCTACACGCCTTTTGGGATATTATAATTCTATAAAATATGCTTTATACAACCTAATATGTCTACATCTAAAGTAATAAGGGACAAGTTAAACCCTGCAACGGTTTATTTACAACATATCATTGAACATTACAAAATTCTTTTCTTTATTGTTGTGTTATCAAGTTTTTTTAATTTAAAATTGTTGTCTCTTAATCAAATGCACTGAGAGTTATTGAGCACCTTGAGGGGTTATGCAGTATGAAAATTACAAGTGAAAAAGTGGTGTCAAGGTTTCAAGTGTGGCAGAATTTTATGTGGAGATGAACATGAAGAAGGTGTTACTGTGGCCGCTGTAACACCTTCTAACCGACAAAAACGTCCATAAAATTCATAAAAAAGTAATGGAAAATTGAATAAAAATGAGCGTGTCTAATCAGATCAGGCAAAACATAGGAAGTTTTCGAAATGAAAATTTTTTGGGAAAGATGGATTCTTCGAATTCACCCATCCAAAAGAAAGTTCTTCTAGACATTTTCAAAAAACTTCTTGCTATCTACCAGAAAAATAAACGGGATTTCTGGATCATTAGGTAACAATGGATAAATAATAAGTCCACTACTATGAACCTGAAACAAAAACCCTAAAGCATGCAGTCAAAACCAAGGAATCTTCACCATTTTGAAGGTTTTGGATTTCAATTTCCTCCAGCAAAATTATGGCTTTACTCTCATGAAATGCTGCATATTGTTTGTTTGTTGAACACCTCTCAAAAAAAGCTACAGTAGCAGGCTCTTTTTACGCTTATTAGAAAATTGAGGGAGGCGATAAAATAAAAAAAAGGAGCTGAAATCAGGAAAAGGGGATGCTGTTTTAACAGGGAAATTACCTACCACACAAGGCGCTAATGTCAATGGCTGCTATTCACGAAGCTGGCTTCGAATTAGTTAAACACCTATCCTTATACTGATTTTATCTTGCCTCCAGTAACTACTGTCTATTTCCAAAACTTGAAAAACATTTGCACGGATATATATATTTTCGGACGACAATGAAATCATTAGCTGTATTATAGAAGAGTTGTAAGTAGGTGTCGGACAAATGATCTACCAGGAAGCTATAGAAATGATGGAGCATGGTTTGAAGAAGCACGTACAAAACAAAACATGGTACAAAAACTTTTTTTCATACAAACAAACAAACAAAC
Source organism: Micrasema longulum (assembly GCF_059751315.1). Taxonomy (NCBI): domain Eukaryota; kingdom Metazoa; phylum Arthropoda; class Insecta; order Trichoptera; family Brachycentridae; genus Micrasema; species Micrasema longulum. The sequence continues at coordinate 33,691 of NW_028280107.1, read as the reverse complement.
CACTAAGCCGTTTCTCCGTAAAGGTAGGCAGAGAGGATAGAACGTCATAACACTCTATCTTGGAATACAGACCTAGCTTCCTCTACATTCATACATCTTCTCATGCACGCACGCCGATTATTCCTACTTTTGACATGTCCATCTTCAAGTATTTGATGGACTTGATCGTGCCATGTCTTTCTCGGTCTTCTTCGTTTTCTGCATCCATCAACATTTGCATCGTAGATCTTTTTAGCTGTTCTTTCTTTCATCCACTCTGAAATCGGTCTGGGATTGAGCATATCGGTAAACTCTGGTAGTAATCAATTAAGTATTTTTAAACATGCACAGCTCATAAAATATCAGCCAGTTAATCTTATAGAGGAGCTAATATAATAATAAATATATATAAGTAAAGAGCATGGTAAAATAATGCTTTCAAAGGGGTTAAGGTAACAAATATACCAAATATAATCCAGGTATAAAACCTACAGGATGCACTTTTCTATCAAACAAGTTTCTGTACAAAACAGAATTGCATTTTTAAAAGATGTTTTCAGAGAAACCCCCAAGAAAAATAAAATGTAAGAAAAGGATGTTGTTAGGTTACAGTTATTTTTACCATAAATTTAAAACTGTAGAAAAACGAACTAGAGACCTAAGGTTTTTCTTTGCGTTTTTATAATGATTTTTTTTACATCTTAACTTTATTACAGCTCTTTCAATATTAAGGGCTGTTGAGTATTAATACAACATTTGAGTACCAGTACAAGATTTATGTAAACCATATTTGAGTTTCATATTTGAGTATTCAGTATTTGAGTATATGATATATTATTTAAGCAAATAAGTGTCTATCGCAAGAGGCTAAATTAGCAGTTCATAATGGAGTTCTGGTACCAACCCTAATGTATGGAAGCGAAGCATGGAGTTGGAAAAAAAGGGACGAAAGTAGACTGAATGCTGTTGAAATGCGATCCCTCAGGCGAATGTGCGGAAAAACAATGTATAATAGGTGCCCTAATGTCGAAATTAGAGCAGAATGCAAGGCTGAGTTAAGCATTATCGACAAAATTAAGAAAGGTCTTTTGCGATGGTTCGGTCATGTGGAGAGAATGAATGATGAAAGAACGGCTAAAAAGATTTATGATGCGAATGTGTCTGGTTGTAGAAGTCGAGGAAGGCCGAAAAAGACATGGCATGATCAGGTACAACAAATTCTTGAAAGTGGTCATGTGAAAAGTCGGAATAATCGACGTGCGTGCATGAGAAGATGTATGAATGTGAAGGAAGCAAAGGAAGTGTGCCAGGACAGAGTGGTGTGGCGTTCTATCCTCTCTGCCTACCCCTCCGGGGAAATGGCGTGATGGTTAGTTAGTTAGTTAGTTAGTTATATATTATTTCGTTAAAATTTTAGTACTATCTAAGAGACATTCGGGGTATTGGCAATCTCAGAAGTGCGGATTTTGCTCTGTTTCAATCCATTGCAACCTATGGAATAGTTGGCTGGGGGGGTTATGCCCGAACATCTTAAAGTCACTTACAATTTTAATAATATTCCAGCACTCTCCAAGATACCCGTCAAAACAGTTGTTTAATGTATAAAGGTGTTGGATAAGAGACTATTCTACCTAAAAGAAGTACTTACATACTTCTGAATGTACAATAAGGAGAGATCTCAACAAAATGTTTTTAAGAGGTTTTCCTGGAGCTTTGTTATACCCAAAACCTGTACGACTTTTGCTCAGCAACACATCGCCTTTACCATATCGAGTGTTCAATATTTTGGAAGAGTTCTCAAGTATGACAGATCCCTGTGAATAATTAGTACTTACATATATATATGTGTTTAAATTTATTTCAACAGACAGGGAAAACGTTTTTTAGAGCCAGTCCAAATCCAACCAGTCTGCAAGCATTCGGACATACTCAAACATTGTTGTATCACTACCTGGTAAAAGAAGAAGTATAGAAATTAGGAAATTGTTTTCAGGCGTTGCCTAGTAGGTTATTTGGTTCAGCCGGATGAATCTCACCCACGTGATAAAGGTTTCAGCTCTTTTACTTCACAAAAGTCAACAGGTGAAAGAGTTGAGGAAATGTGGATGTTCAAACATGGGCAGAATGGTGAATGTTACCCAGTGTGTAAAATGGCCACTTAAATCAGCCAACGACAGGTCATAAGCCCTGTAAATGCCTAGACTTTCATATTCCCTTCTCAAAAACGTTTTCCCTCTCTGTTGAAATAAGTTTAAATATGAGAGAAAATCCTGCCAGTCTGCAAGCATTTGGACATACTCAAGCATTGTTATATATGTGTGTTACAGGTATATGTATATATATAAATATTGTTTTTTATTACTTTTTTTTTAATATATTTTTTATTTGGATTTTAGGTCGGAGCGTTCTTATTCAGTTTTTTTTCTTCGTTTCTTCATTAAGGTATAAAAAAAAAACAGTAATTTTTTATAATCATTGATCGATAATTCCACTAATATTCACTACACACTCTCGCATGCACACAATACTCACACACCCATACACATATGCACACACCCTCACACACCCTAAATATATATACTCACCCTAACTAACATGTACAACAATAATAAAACGAATACACTAAATAAGCGTACGCATTGTTTTTTATTTATGTTATTTTATTGTGACTATTATTACTATAATTTATTTATATAAATTTGAAAAAACTTATTACTACTACGAGGTTTTATTAATAATCTAGTTAAATTATATTCGATTGTATAAATTGCATCTATCTTAAATTAAATCTTATTAAAATTAATATTAAATAAATTCTAATAAACTGCTCTAATAACATATGATGAAAACTACATTTTGATCTATTTACTATTTTTATTTTATTTTTGTGACTATTGGTGTTCACATATAATTGGTGAAAGATGTTTAGTGTTATTATTTTTAATTGTATAAATTGTATTTATATTGTGATATCTTTTACTGTTTGTGAACTGAAAATAAAATAAATAAAAAAATAAAGCTCTCAAAGACAAAAAATACTTTGAAGACAGGAGTTAAGGACTGAATCTTACATTGGTGTACCAATGCAATGCCCTATGCACTATTAAGAGCGGAAAAGGAATGATGATTATGATAAAAAGAAAAAATTGGAAAGACTTTTCAAATAAAACAGATAAAATGAAATAGAGATGAATGATGGTAAAATGAAATCCAACGATTTAATTAAAACGTAACATAGTTCCTTTATAATCTAAGCCATTTTCCTAGATTTATTCCCGAAGTGCACAAGCTGTGCATGGAGTTAATATGCATTTTATGTCTGTTCTCCGTTTTGTTTTTATTTTTTAGTCGGACCCAACGTAAAGTAACACATTATAAATTGGCCGAATCTCTCTATGGAGGTACAACGAAGAAAAAATGCCTGGAACCAAATTAATTCATGCCACTAAATAAAAAAAAAAACTTTTTCATTTTTTCAGTATTGCATGTGGTAATCTGCAGAACATTGAAACGTTGCAGTAAAATCACCTTTGCAACCAACATTTCACATCCCTCTGCCAATAATTAAACCCAGTACCTCAAGAATAGTTGGCAAACGTGCCAACCATGACAAAACGTAGTGAGAGTATCTACACTTAATTTCGTTTTTCAATGTTTTTACCTGATAGTCGTAACCATCGGATCGAAACCACTCGCCCAGGGTTCTAGTTCTGTTTCACACGCAGAACTGTATTCTTTATCCGCCTGGACACAAAAATGCAGACTCTGGATCTTGACTTTTACTACAAGTAAAAATGTGTACGCGAGTCTCACATCGTTTAATTTAATAGTTTTAAGGGTGGTCAAGCTATTTTGTTCGCGACTGAAAGTATTTGGAACAAAGCGAAATTTTAATTAAACTATTATCTATCTATATTTCTGTCAGAATGCGAAATGAGAAATGCAACTTAATAGGTTTTTAAATTATTTTTTTTTCTTGTGCTGCTGAATAAAATTTTCTTCGTTATTATGGCTTTTTAGATACCTACATAGGCGTTTGTTTGGGTTGTTATGCCATATGTCGTTAGCACTTATTGCCAACAGAGAGGAGTGCTAACGACATACGAAACGTTTTAATGGAAGAAACTACTGTATATAGTCAACAATCTTGAAAGTATTATCATATGGCTACTTTAGTACCGTTGTGTTTTTTAAAAATAATGAGTCATATATTTCAACAATATTCTGAGTCCATCCAAATCCCTGTAGACACGAACTGAAGTCAACCCACTCGGGAGTTATAAGCACTGATATATAACAACATAAATGAACAGATACAGGAAGTAGGTATAAACTATTTTAATTTTTTAATAATCAAACTTCTTACCATGCTCTTTTCTGTACCCTTTTTAAAATAGGTATAAGTTTTAAATTATTAGTTTTTTATACTTACGTACCCACACACACGAACCTTCCCCCTCATTTATTCACACATACACACATTCATTCACACACACACATGAATACAAACTTCGCACACATACAATTACGTAAACTCTTTTCTTACATATTATGTATTTTTAGATTTACAGTGGATTTTTTAACTGTCTCTAGTATTGTTAAAATAATTCTACTTATTTTTAATGTAATAGCTGTAAAAATCAAATAAAAATAATAAATATAAATCTAAGAGAAGGAAATATAAAAGTCTAGGAATTTACAGAGCTTATGACTTGTCGTCGGTTGGTTGAAGTAGCTACTTTTCACACTGTGCATCATTCATCATTCTGCCTATGTTTGAACATAAATATTCCTAAAATTCTTCCATCTGTTGATCTTTGTGAAGTAAAAGAACTTTATCTTTCATTGGTGAGATTCATCTGATTGAATTATTTCGCAAACATGTATATTTCTTTCTATAAGATGTTCTTCATCTCTGTGATAATATAAAGGATGCCTCAAAACCTACTGAAATTTATTATTTTGTTAAAATACATACTGCAGTAGAATTTCGATATGTGTTATCTTGTCAATTTTAAACATGGACACGAAGGTTACGTGTGGAATACAACATCCGGCAAATGACCACGTTGGCTTTGTTGGCAAACGGTCATTCTTTTCACGAAATTTTCTATCACATTTTGACATCATAATAATAATAATAATAATGTTTGATTCACAAAAACTCAAAATTCTTTATACATACATACTTATGTAATCGATTTATCTGGATTATGTCAAGTCTGCCTAACTAGGTACAGCCTGTTTTAAGGCAGACATTTTAATGCAAAAATAAACAATAACATGACTACCTACAAGTTTATTTATTATAAAGTTATACAATCTATTTACCATTTATTATTTTAGAATGTTTTTTAGTGAGTTTTCCGATTTTTCGCTTTCTAAATCCAGTAACCATTTTATAACAAATTAATTCAATTGAATTCGAGTCATGGTTCTGTAATGTTCGGGTTACATGTTGAATATTTTGGAGCTCAGAAACCTGTTTTTTTTTTTGTACGAATTCAAAGTTTGTGGTAGACCCCATGACCCATCTTCTAGTTCGACTTCTGGTAGTGTGGAAGTGTTTTTTTTTGGGATTTGGTAGAATAATTTGCTTTCACAAACATAATTATATATAATTGCCTTATATTTAATATTTCAAATTCCTCGAACAACTTGACGCTGGGGTACCTGAAGGGTTTTTTTAATTAATTTATTTATCTTGCACCACAACAAGCCAGGAGGCCCAATTATAGTGGTGAATTACATCACAGAACACCCAGGCTTGATGAAAATCACATTTATATTTATGTGTTTCTCATCGGGAATCGAACCCAGAACCTTCCATGTATGAGTAAAGCGTCTTAACCACTACACCACGGAAGCCGCTTTTATTTTAATTAAATATTATTTTAATAATATATTATTTTAATAATTATTAATAGTTATTTTAATAATAGATTTTCGAGCAGATTCGAGAAGTTTTAATATTGATTTATAAGTGCCTCCCCATCTTATTATGCCATAAGTTATAATTGAGTTTCATAAAATAAAATAAAGTTGTTTGATTTTAATTAGAGATAAAATGTTACGTATCGACTTGAAGATATGGGAAAGTTTTCTAATTTTTTGTGTTATATATTCTATGTGTTCTGTACATTTGAAATATTTATCAATAATTATTCCCAAATATTTCATATGGTGTACCGATTCAAGTATTTCAGAGCATATTTTCAATTGAAGGTTTTGTTTAAGCTGTCCCTTTGTGGTTTTACTCAATACCAGGTATTTTGTTTTATCAATATTTAAAGTTAAGAGATTGTTATCCAGCCACATTTTTATTGTATTGACACCGTTTTGAGCCGCAAAATAAGTTTCATCTCATTTATTACATCTAAAAATGAGAGCGGTGTTATCTGCAAATGCAATAATATCACAATTTGTATGTGTATCAGACATAGATATTTCACATTTAAAATAAACAAAATTGGACCCAAAACACTACCTTGCGGTACACCAAAATAATAAATAAATGGTGGACGAATTTCGTAAATGGCTTGTTGAATTTCTATTTTGAGCTCCTTAATTGTCTGCGAACTATGTGCATACTCTTTTCCCTTCGACAACTCATAAAAAAAGTCCAGAGGTGTCAGATCACAAGATCTTAGTGGTCAGTTAACTTCTCGCTACGAGATAACTCGTTTTGGGAATTTCATCTGCAATAACTGCATAATTTCTGCCGCAGAGAGGCAGTTTTTTTTTTTCAAATATCTTTACAAATTATCTTAAATTAAAGTCCTGCTGAGTTACACCATCTTGTTGAAACTAAATGTCATCAACATCAATTTCATCTAACGCAGGTAACAAAGAATTTGTTAACATGTCCCAATAACGAAGACCATTCACGGCGTGAAAATACGGCGTGGGTGCATAGGCTACTGATGGATCGCTCGTAGGTTTTCGGGCCATCAAATTTGACAGTTTTATTTATTGATGTACCCATCAAAGTTGGAATTGCACTTCATCACTAAAAATGATTTTTGAAAATTATTCGAAAGTCAAAGTTCTAGTAGGTTTTGGAACACCAATTTCTAGTTTATATATCTTATTTTCATTACAATTTCATAATATTATTGTGTTTTTTTAATGAGTAAAAATACATTTATTTTTAAAGCCTTCTTTTTATCAAGGTCTAAACTACCCCATTCTAGTGAAGCTCAATTTGGACGTCTGAAAAGTAGGGTATCAAACAACAATTTTTTAATTTATTATAATAGGTACAGAAATGCAAAATGATTCTTTACCCTTACTGCTTTTGTATAAATAAAATTATTTTTTTATTTCAGAAACCGTCTCAAAGATGTTGCCTAAGTGATAAAACCTGTCAACGATTATTCCAAATGTGTGTATGGAAACATAATTTGTCTTTTATTTCTATAAAATTACAATGAACTTCCACCAAGAATTTTTACTGACAAACTTGAATATTGTTGAAAACTGCTTTATTTAATAGCCGTGATTAGAATGATCAAGATTAGAAAATTACACCTGTAATCACTACTATGACTATTTCGCTCGCCTCCGCAAAACACCATTTCTGAGAAGACCTAAGAATGGGGTTAAGTGACAAGAATATTGTCTAATTTAGCAGAAAATCCCTTCTTGTCACCGTAATTCTGGCTACAAAATTGAATTAAGCCTGATCAACCCGGGAAAAATGGCCGGAAGTGAAATTTCCCGCGGAATCCAACTAGAGCCTTGCTTTCTCATCCCATTTCCGGCTTTTATCTCAAGGTCACTTATAATGACGTCATAATCTGGCGACATTGTTACAAAAATGGCAACGTTTTGGCTCGTATAATATTTACGGAATATCGCAATAGTCTAGCATGGAGATTTAATCTATAATGAAATAAAAATTTTTACTCCCAAATTTTTTTATTTTTCTAAAAATTTAATAATTCTTTAACAGATTGTAAAACGAACTAAACATTTATATACGTATTACAATTATTAAATTTTACTCAGTTGGGATTTATTGACATTTAACAAATTTTTTATTTTTTTTAGAAAAAAGAAATATTTGCGTTCTTATGATTTACCCAAATATTTAATTTTGAGGGCCATTTTCAACGAGTTGTAAATAACTCACTATTAGAAAATGCGAATACATCAAGGGCGCTTTACATGGTGATTCTATTGTTAAATTTATTTAATTGAAGCTTTAAAATTTGTAATTTAATTAAAACAATTTATTTTGTTGTCACATGCGACGGATTTATTCAAATGATTTAGAGAACAAGTGGGTTGTAAGTTTTTTCCGAAGGTCATATACTAACTTTAATATTTTGTTTTGTTGTCTTTGTAGTCTGTTTATGTCATTTTAATATCCTGCTCCCCATAATTCAAGATGTTTGAAATCAGTATTAAATAGTCATGTGACAATTAAATATTTTTATTACAGTCTAAATGAGACGTGAACATCACGTGAAATTAAAGGCTAAAAGTAAAGATTCAATTAGATTCAATAGAAGACATTCAATTAGGTTTATACTACGTAAAACTATATAAATTAATGTAATATTTTCGTTGCGTTTTTTTTACCAATACATTGAAAAATAAAATTACGAGAAAGTACTTAACATGAGGGAATCTTGTAATATAAAACACGGGAAACATTTTCAATTTGTCTTGTAATTTTGTTTTCCTCCTAGTCACGGGACGTGGACGGGACTTAATTTAATTTTAAAACCATTTTGAGAGACACCTTGGAAATAGCTATTCGATGTTGACAGAAATTTTAGAGTGGGATGACACAAAATTAGATTGCTTTAATGTTCACGGAGCACAAATAGAACAAAGAGCAAAAAACCGCCATAAATATATTTTTTCAATATTTAGCGTTTTGGGTAATACTTACGTATTGTACGTATTCAAAAATATTTCAATTGCTCCTGAAGAATAAAACTGATAATTTTTCATTAAAACTGCACGTAATCAGTGTAGTCTTTGATACCAAATTTCAATCGAAGCTTAGATTTTAAGGATAATTATGATTTGCGTAAATGTTAGGTAGGTACCCATAGTAAATAACACAGTACGGACCATGTTTGTATGCATCTTTGAGCATTTTTATATTGGTTGCTAGTTTTTTATCTTCATAATATGTTGAAATAATGCAAATTAAAATACATATTAGGTACTGGTGAATAGCAATAAATTCTTAGTGAGGCTCAGCCTCACTTGCATCATACGCTTCTTCGTCTCTGCACCTAATATAAACTATATTGTGGTACGTTGTAATTCCTGTCTAATTAAAAGTCAAATTATAAGAGTCGGGTTATGGTCCCGTGTCTAGTGTTGCGGACTCACGGATCAGAGATTCAAGGTTCAAACCCCACTCTGCCCTGAATTGATTCCCATTTCCTTATAGTGAGTTATCCACTCGTTAGAAATAGCCTTTAAATTGACATATGCGGATAAACCAAAATAGCTTTATACTTATTGAAATACAAAAAGCATGGCGAATTTGCTATGTACTGTGATAATCATTGAAAAGCAAGAACTGACATTTGAGAGAAATGGTAAAAGCAGAGACAAGAATCTGTTACAGTGTCTTTATTAGCAATACTGAGCAGATGATAAACGATGACCCGAAAAAGTTTTGGAGATTTGTTTCGGATAAGCGTAGCGATCACCATATACCGTCAATTATGTTCCTCAATGACGGACGAGCAACTAATGGTGCCGACATTGCAAATCTTTTTGCAACTCATTTTTCATCCGTTTTTGCAAATAATAATTCCTCATGCTGCGCTATCCCTTTACAATATTCAAATACTATAGATTTAAACAGTTGCACAATTTCTAATAATGAGGTTTTCCGTTCTATGAAAAAATTAACTAGTAAAAAGACCACTGGGCCTGATGGTATTCCAGATTTATTATTGAAAAATTGCAGCTACACTCTCTCTAAACCAATTTCATTCATGTTTAATCTCTCTCTGTCATCTGGTGAGTTTCCATCCTTATGGAAGATAAGTTATATAAGGCCTATTTTTAAATCAGGCGATAAATCTAATGTTAGCAATTATAGGCCTATCTCAACATTATCTTGTATCCCTAAAATGTTTGAAGCTATAATTGCTAGCAAAATCACGCCCATGTTTAAGAATATACTGATCGATGAACAGCATGGATTTAGATCTGCCAGATCAACCACCTCTAACCTGGTAGATTATACCCAGGTTATTGTCAAAGCACTCGAAAATGGTCAGCAGATTGATGTTCTTTATACAGATTTTTCCAAGGCATTTGACAAAGTAGATCATAAAATTCTCATGTATAAATTACATGCCTTGGGAATAAGAGATCCATTACTATCATTTATTAAATCGTATCTAACTAGTAGGACACAAAATGTTCGGATAAATAACTATTTATCAACCAGTATTGATGTTACATCGGGTGTACCTCAGGGTGCTCATTTGGCACCCCTGCTTTTCAATTTGTTTATTAATGATGTTGCTAAATCATTCTCTTACTTTCGTTTTTGGCTCTTCGCGGACGACAACAAAATTCTCAAAATAATTCAAACTTTACAAGACTGCTTTCTTCTTCAATCAGACATTAACTCTTTTAACCGATGGTGTAAAGTCAATAAATTAGAACTAAATATTAAAAAATGTAAAATAATGTCATTTCATAGAACAAAACAACCAATTTCCTTCGAGTACCTATTAGAAAACTCCAAAATTGATGTAGTTAAGTCCATCAGAGATTTAGGAGTTGTTTTGGACTATAAACTGACATACAACGAGCATATAGATAATACAGTAAATAAATCACTGAAATTACTTGGCTTCATTAACAGAATATCCTGTGATTTTACTAATGTCCGTACAATCAAAACTCTTTATTGCTCAACTGTTCGCCCTCTTCTTGAATATGCCTCAGTGGTCTGGTCTCCATTCTATGTCAATCGCATAAATCACATTGAATCAGTCCAACATCGCTTGCTTCGAAAAATAGCGTGGATGCTTGGACTAGAGAGAGATAATTATTCTTATGCTGAAATAGAGTCGATGTTAAATATTTCTAGTCTACAAAAACGTAGAACTAATATTGACTCCATATATATGTTCGGCATACTAAATGGTATAATCGATGTTCCATCATTACTGGGACAAGTAAAATTCAATATTCCGACTCGTAGATTGAGAAACAATGAAGTACTGTTCATCGATCAGCATAGAACAAACTATGGCCTAAATTCTCCAATGACCCGCCTTTGTCGTATTGTTAACTCAAGACAGGATCTGGACTTTTTTGGTTTAAGTTTACAACGATTTAAACGAGCACTAAATAAATAGTCCAGATCTTGTCTCGATGTCCCTTATGTTTGTCAATGCTTCTTTCTTTTTTCTTTAAATGTTTTAAACTACTCTTTTATTGTAATATTTAAACCTTATAAATTGTAAACATGGACAATGTCCGTTAATAAATAAATAAATAAATACTCAAGTAGGGGTTACCATGCTTAGAACCCACCTAATAATTTGAATATCAAATTCCCACAAATAAAGCCGTATTTTGAATTGACAATGTTAAATTATTAAAAACATTATAAACAATTGTATTCTGAATGAGTTGAAATTTATATCTTACATTTTTAAGATTTTGAGTTTTGACAGGTTTTCAAATAATACCCTAATTTCTAAATTTATAGAAATGTAAATGATTTTAAAATATAGATGTATGTTTAGCAAAAATGTAAGTGGAAGATAAGGTAGAATCATAATAACACGACACTTCACTACTATAGCACTAACCAAATGAGGCATAACATGACTTGATCTTGTTTTATGTTTTTGTAATCTTAATGAGTTTTTAAAATTATAAACACATATTTTTTTTTAATATGCTTTTTATCATGTGCGCAAATAATCGTGATTACTAAAATAATAAATCTGTTTGTATCGTTTGCAATTTGTATTGAAAATCCATAACAAACACCCGTGAAGTTGAGTTGAACTCAGTCACAAAGGACTGGTGCAATTCCGTATTGCTTTGAGAATTCAATAGAGAAACCCCAGCAAAGCTACAGAATTGGTTTGTTAAAATGGATCTCAAGTCAGTTCTTGATTAGACCACTAACAAATCCAGATACAGATAACCTTACAATTTGGAATTGGGTAGATACCTTGGAAAGAGAGATGCAGTAAACGAGAAAGCTATATGACAGAGTTTTTTTCAATTCGGTGATGTATAACAGCGTTTATTGAAAAAATCATTTGTCGGGCACTCATAAGTCGGGTGACTTTTCCGCGCGACATCAGGTAGATTTTTCTTTGAATTAGACGGCAAGAAAATCGTCAAAAAATATTATAATGTCATGAATATACCGGTATATGTAATTCATGCGATAGGTTTCAATATTTTTTATGAATCCTGTAGCATTTATTGTGGACTCATGGATCAGAGGTTCGTTGTTTGAATCCCACTGTACCCCAACTCGATTCCCATTTTCTAATAGTGAGTTATTTACAACTCGTTGAAAATGTCCCCAAAAATTTTAATATTTGGGTAAATCATGAGAACGCAAAGCTTTCCTTTTTGCTTAAAAAAATACAAAATAATAATAAAATTAATAAAATTACCTTTTTATATATTTTGACACTTGTGCATTAATATACACATATATGTACAGTTTACCCGTGTACACCGACCCTCTCACTCTCACATCTTTCATGATTTAGATTTTATGTATTTTGTTGATTGTTTTCTTTCTGCGGTTTGACATTGCGCGGAGTGAAGTAATTATAGAACGGACTCAGTAAACTCCGATGACAACTGTCATCAAGCAGAGGCGATACGGTTGGCTTGGCCATGTACTGCGGATGCCTCTTGAGAGCATTAACCACGCTTGCCTATTTTACAAGGCATCAGGTTCTCGACGTCCTTACGCCCACTGCTGATTGTTCGTCGCAGTTGATCTCAGAACTACGTAGTTTCTTAAATGTTCTTCATCTCTATTGTAATATGTTATTATAAGGTTTAGATATTACAATAAAAAAATAGATTAAAACATTTTAAAAAAAGAAATGAAGCATTGACAAACATAAGGGACATCGAGACAAGATCTGGACTATTTATTTAGCGCTCGCTCCTTTTGTTTTTTTAAATATAATATGTTTTAGGTGGACAATAACCTAGACACTTAATTTTATTTTACAGATGGGTTTTTTATTTTAAAATATTTACAATAAGTATTTTGTTGTATTTTTGAGATCATTTGCTTAGACATTTTTTGCACCACAACAGGCTTTAAGGCCCAATTACAGTGGTGATTTACAGCATAGTACACTCAGGTTTGAGAAAAATTCCATATGTAAGTCAAGCGTCTTCGCCACTACACCATGGAGTCCGCCAACTTTGGAGCCACCCACACTATTTTTGATTTATGAGTAAGTATTGCGTGACATTTAAATTTATTCTGGAGTTTATTTGGCTCCTCCACCTGCTTGTTTTGTAAATAAAAAAAACATTCATACTTTATTGTTTTGTTTTATTTTTGCATTTTTTTATTAATACCTTACGTACTCAATTACGTTGATTCGATGTATCAAATGTATTTTTGTAGTATTTTATTTGGTTCTCCTAATTATCCCATTCAATGCGTGTCTCTTTCGAAAACTCATCAGTGAGAAATGGCTCAAAGCAAATTGCGGTACGGAGTGCTGCGTGCGTGTACTAACGTAACGCTTAAACGCGCGTGTGGCTAAGGGTTGTTCACCGGAATGGGATAATCACAAACTTGACAAAAGAAAAGCAACATAAATATACGTTTTTAATCTCATTAACCCTCCGATGGTAGCAATATGTCTATCAGATATGTAGCATATTTTTTTCGCTGTTGCTCATTCATCCTTCTCGTGACAAAATCGCCCCCTCTATTTCTTCCTTTGTTTAAGTAATTGCTTACTTACTTAGTTATTTACTTAATTTTTTTTTTGCACCACAACAGGCCAGGAGGCCCAATTACAGTGGTGAATTACATTGCAGAACACCCAGGCTTGAGAAAAAGCACATTTGAATTTTTGTGTTCTCACCGGGAATCGAACCCGGAACCTTCCGTGTGTGAGTCAAGCGTCTTGACCACTACACCATGGAGGCCGTCGATAATGCTCCTGTTAGTCAGAAATCTGGAATCGTTAAGTGACCGACAATCATTTGATTGAAAAATTCTGTAAGTCACCTTACGACCATTCGTGTTATATTTTGTGAATTTTGTTTTTTATATTTTTTTGTATAAAATAATATTTTTCGTGGACTGCATATTTGTGTTTTAAAGATTTTTTTTTTTAAATAAAAAATATTTTTAAGTTTGTTCAATGAGATACATTACAAACATTTAGATCATACTAATAGTATGTCATCATAATATTTAATTTCATATTTTTTGTTATTTTTTTACAAACATTAGATATAACTTACTTCTGATAAACCATCTTTCTTAAAATATTATTTTTAGGATAGCTAACAAAAATGACTAGGTTAGACAAAAAATGGAATGTTTCTGCGGAAGGCGTCCATTCCGTCAGTATACCTTCTTAACCCAATCTATATGGCATTATAATATACGCCATAGTCGACGCCAAAACCAAACTATTTTGCACTTATAATTTTTTTTATTAATATACACGGCACGCAGTGCCTTTTTCCTTAAAAAGGTACATATTAAAAATAATATAAACATTTCAATATAAAATGAAAAACTTAAAAATTTTATTGAAAAGTATTATTGTACAAAAATACTACTCGTATATATACGAGTATAACACAGCAGTTTTGTATAAAGAACATATTTAGATATAAAAAAATAAATAAACAATGTGTGCAGATAAAGTTTTAAAAAGAAAAGAATTTATATTTATATTTTTCTTTAAAATGTACAAAATATAAGTATATTAAATACAACAAAATTCTTTTGTCTCAAAAAAAATAAAAAGTAGTAGTAATAATGACAGTCAAAGTTATTTAAAAAAAACGTAGATACGTTAATATGGTACATATTAGTACCCATACAAAAGTAAACATAGAAAGCACTTTAATCTAAAAAATGTAAATTACCATTCATCATCTTTGAAATTATTAAATAGAGTTGATTTATGTAAGCTATACTTTGTGTGAAAAATATCAGCAATGTCGGAATAGCTATTGCCGAAAACATGGAGTCGATTCAGAATAGCACTATACGAGTATACGGTTCGCGAATAGTTACAACTAAACTTGACGAGTAATTTGTCCAGGTACCTTGAAGTAAATGAGTGCTAATAGATTAGAGCAGTTCCATGTAAAGCTTACAATCTTAAATGAATTCAGTAAATCTATAATTTTTCTTCTCTCAGTAAGTTTCAACAAGTTCAATCTATTTAAAAAAAAATCATAGTCAGTAAATTCATATCTGATTCCAAGTTTAAAGTTAACGTATCTTAAAAACTTAATTTGAACTCTTTCTAGAGATATACCTGGAAATTTGGAGATATACCTGGAAACTCAACCAGACAGGCCTTACTCTTTAAGTAATAAACTTATTGACGTAGTAAGGAGACTAGTTTCCCCGATTTAAAATACAGGGCAAAATAGCTGAGGATACTATTGGTTTTAAGAAGTAAATATGTTGTGTCCTATGTACGGAGAAAAAAAAACATGTTCTTGTTTATGACGCTAACTTTGAAGACGCCATGGATACAGATTCTGGCGATAAATGCAAGCAAGAAATCATAACCTTTTACAATATTACGAAACCTGGTATGAACGTAGTAGATAAAATGTGTGCAGCACATAATGTTTTTCAAAATAGCGAGCGTCGGTCAATGGTGGTTTAGTTTTTGATATCAAAATATCAGCGCTATAAATTCTCAAATTATTTACATCGAAAATAATACTTAAACAAAAAGCAGGAGAAGTTTTTGAAGAAATCCGTTCGATGGGTTAATGCGAGAGAATTTACAATGAAGGAGCATTTTAATAAGAGGAATTCTGAAGAGACTTTAAATGAGATTACGTTATTTTCGACCGATTCAACAAACGAATAATAATGAAAATAATGCGAGTATTTTAAATGTTTATAATAAAAAAAGAAAGCGCTGTATACCACCCATACGCAAGAAATTAAAAAACAAGAATAACGAAATATGTATATGCAAAACTTTTTGTGCTTGAAACACTCTACATTTGTTTGCGAAAAGCATTATGATGGTTACGAGGCAGAAGATGAAAGTAATACAGTCTACTAAATATAACTTTATTTTTCTTTTTTCCTTAAATTACTTTACTTTAGACAATGTTATTTAAGCTCAAAACCATATGAAAAAAACTCCTGTTTATTAGAGATCGATTTTTTTCGTTTTTTCTTAAATTTATTTATATTTCATTTTCTAAAATTAAATATGAAATTATTAATTGTTTTAGCATTTCCTTTGTGGAGAGGCATTTTGAATTTATTTAAAATAAAACACCTTGTATTTTTTTATAAAAAGAGTTTAATATACGAGTATAAAAACACAACAAGTTTCAGGTATTCTGAATTACCCATCATCAGGTGTAAATATAAACTAAACTAAAATATATGCACAAATTAGTACTTAGGTACTGATGGGGTCAAGTGGAAGGGGCAAGGCAATGTGAGGTGGGGGAGTGAGGTTTTCCTAGTAATGGGTAATATTGGTACCAGGGGTGAAGAATTTTCGATTATACTATAATTGATCAAAGTTTTCTTTGAATTTAATTTTTTTTTTTTTTTAAAGTGACGAATTGGCGAATTGACTAATCTTAAGATTTTGCACATTGGGGCATAAAAACAAAAGTTGGTCTTAGAAAATTTGATAAATATCAGATTTTGACTTCTGGTGACACGGTTGCGAACGTGAAAAGAAATTGATTGCAAGAGAGATGCGACATCACTTATAACAAAAAGTATTTTGAAAATGCATATAAAGTTCATATAAGTTCTATGTTTCTCCAATGAAGACAGATTGCTCTATTTCAAAATAAGAATAATGACCCTTTTGCAATCCGAGCAACCATGCCATTTTCCTTAAAAAACGGTGTCGGGCTTTGATATGGTCAATATGAGTCCTATAGAATGAATACTGAATTGGATAAGCATAGATATTGGCGAACTAAGTAGTAGTTAAGAGTTTTATCCTTACTGTTTTTGTATAAATACGTTTTTTTTTAATAAACATACTAATATCGAAGATGTTGTGAATGCGATAAATTTTGTCGTTGTTAATTCCATATTTGTGGATTGAAGTACCACTTTCTTTTATATAAAATAAAAAGATGTGATTAAAAAATAACAGTATGTAAATCTTAACAAAAAGTGGTACGTAAATACGGCTTTTTTTCTCCGAAAAACGATTTTAGCCTAATGTTCACAATTTTGATTCATTAAATAAAGTTAAGATACCCGTTTTATTCTTAAATTGAAAATATTTCATAATATTTTCTTTTCATATTAGCACATATTTTAGCTTTTAGGTCTAAACCAAAACACATAAAAAGAATAAATAAAATAAGCTTCTTGTTTGAACTTTATGATGCGTTAGATATTATCAGTAATGTTCAGACACAATCTCGGGTAAATGGTGAAGAAAAATTAATGCCTACACGTAGCATTAACTTTTTTAATAATATCTTTTTAATCCTTTATCTTTTTCTGCCAATAATTCTTAGAAATAAACAGAGCCTTTTAAAAGAGTGTAGGAAAAGTACAATTCACTCAGTTTTTTCATATTTTTTTATTGTAAATTTGTACGGTTACAAAAGTTATTTTTCTTTTTTTATTTGCATTCTTTTTCGTACTAAAATCAAAGTCTTAACCCTCGTATAATATTATCTCAATTCTGAATCCGCGTAACTTTAACATTTTTTATTATGTACTTTTCAAAATATACTGTTAACTTGTTAAGAAAATCGCATTTAAAAAAAATCTTGATTAAAAACGTACTTGACCAAATAAGCGATACGCACCGGGCGCGGAATGGGGAAGCGGATAGGGGATGAGTCGGGGCTTGTGAAAAGGATACCTGTCTATATATGATATGAAGGATTGTCTCCATATTTAAGCAATTTTTTTTTTTCATTGAAAACATGTACATGGCGATTTCATTTTAGAATGGATTAGATTGGAATATAATGGAATGGAATGGACTAAAATGGATCGGAAAGCGTAAAATGAAATGTAACGGATCGGAATAACATGGAGTGAAGCGGAGCTGAGCGGAATGGAATTGAATCGTTAACTTTTTAATGAATGTTGCAAGTTAAAATATATAATATTTAACATATTACAATAAAGATGGATTATATTTTAGGGAGGAATGCCTAGACTAGAATGCCATGCATGTTCCTTTCTATAAGATGTTTTCCATCTCTGTTGTAAAATGTTAATATTAATAAAATCAAAATCTGCTATTTATCAGAGCTTCTGAGAACAACTTTTATTTTATTTCCTAATGTCCTGAATGTGTAGATTAGTCGATTCGTCACATTAATTGGAATTCTTTGGAATAGATCTTATGGCTTTTCGTACATCTCTTTGCTATTAAAACAGAGTGGGATGAAGATGGATTGGCATGGTTTAGCTCGAAGTCTAATATGTTTATTGTGTTGATGAATAAATTGTGTACGACTATTTTTTTATTATTTATTTATTTTAACAATCAAATAGCATATATAATTGTATTGTTGTTCCCGCAAAGCCGGGGTCTACGGGCGACATAACATTAATATATTTTTATTTATAAAGGTAGGTACAAAGTTCTGTTAATAATGAATAAAATATTTATCTCAATATTTAACTCAACACACTTTAGATTCTCTTGCTCTTTCCAATAAGTTTTTGATGATTTAAAAAAAAAAAAATTCCCTTCTCGATTATCCCTTGGTATTTAATTAAATAGTTTTGATACTACACTCCCCGTAGTTCTATCTCCATAATAGTTTTTCTATCGAGGCACCGTTAGCTCTTGTGCCAATACTTGTTTGGTCATGCTCTGGTGGGTTACTTTGAATTTAAAACTGGAGTCGAGGAAATGATCTGCAATATTCTTTTACTGACACTGTTTCTTAATAGGTAAAACGTTAACATAGTCAAATAATACTTTTTTATTATCTTTTGCCTCAATCTGTATTTTTACAGGTACGATATTTTTTTAAATTTGTACTTCTAGGTTCAAGACCCTGTCGGTATAAGACGTAAAACTTAGCTCCATATTCATAATCCTTATTGAATTATTGCCCTTGTTTGTCTTTGCTACATATTTTTATGTTCTTTTTGTTCAGTTTCTTGTATATTTTATGTTTCTTTATGTAACGGTTGTAATTGGCTTAGGCCATTTATATAATAAATAATAAACAAATAAATTTGTTTTTTATAACCGTTTGAACTCCGAACGATAAATTTGTAAAAAGCCAAGATAATTTGTCACTTAAAATAAAATAAATTCAAACACTTTATATTTTTAAGCCACACACGAATTTAATATAAATAAAAAACACAATTCTACTTACCGATTCTGAATTACCGATTGTCAGGTGTATTAATTTTTCCAATTTTAAGAAAGAGAACGCCGATGTTTTCTTCGCCTGAGTTACCTTAGAACCTTGCTTACGATTTTTAAGGGCTTCATTTATTATTTCCAAGAGAATACGAAGATCGCAAAAGTTTACCAATCTTCCTTAAAATATTCAAGAAAACTTTATAACGACGGAATACCTCACATATCCTCCAAGACTCATTCAATACGGAATTATCTTCAGTAAGTATATCGGAACTCGCTCAAATTCTTTGCCAACTACCCCGCAAAGGCCTGAATTCCTCCCTCAAGCCAAATGTACGTTAGGAGAGTTATTTCCATTTGAAGGGTTGTACCAGCCAGGGAAACAGGAGGCAACAGGTTTCTAGTAGATTTTGTGAAAACAATTGGGAGATGTCGAAAACAAAATGCTTTTACAACTCATGAAAGTTCGCTCAAAGTAAGTAAATATTATACATTTAAATTTGTTGCAACAGAGAGTGAAAACATTTTTGACTATGGAATACGGATATCTAGGCATTTACATGTCTTATAAGCTGTCTTATTGGCTGGCATAAATGACCACTTTACAGAGTGTAACATTCACTATTTTCACATTTCCTCAGCTCTTCCATCTGTAGATTTTTTTGGAAGTAGGATAGCTAGAACCATTATTGATGTGAGTGGTTAGTCTTGTGAAGCGGGTGAAGTGATCTAAGGCATACGAAATTTGTCTTTCTATAAAATCAGATATGGCACAAGATACAATTTTTAATATAATTTTATTAATTAAAAAGCAGTCAAGGCAAAATTCGTTACTGGTGAAAAATATTTTTTTTTTTCATTTTAGTTAAGATGGAGTTCCTTGTTCATCTTAACTAAAATGGAAATTCCATTGTCTTTTTCAAAAATGTGTGGTTACTGATATGGTTATAATTCAGATTTTCCTTTATGAATAAAGACTGTTTAGGTAAATTATATCAAATAGCATAATCTGTGGGGCAAAACGTATTGGCAAAGGCGTATATTTTAAATTCTGTTGATGTCCTGCCGGTGAAATTACTTTGTGACTACAAATTGATTGTAGATCTCTTTTCACAAAAAAAAATTCCTACACTCACAACACTGATTTAAACCAAGTCTTCCCTGGTCGTTCCCCGAATCACAAATTAATTTAGAGAAACGCTGCATCGCACCGTTTCCACGTAGGGGTAGTCAGATAGGATAGAACGCCACATCGCTCTTTTTGTATACAGATCTTGCTTGCTCTACATTCATACATCTTCTCATGCACGCGCGCCGACTATTCCGGCTTTTGACATGTCCATCTTCAAGTTTTTGTTGGATTTGGTCATGTTATGTCTTTCTCGGTCTTTCTCTTATTCTGCATCCATCAACATTTGCATTCAAAATATTTTAGCCGTTCTCTCGCTGTCCATTCGCTCTACATCTCCAAACCAACGCAGAGCTCCATTCTTGATTTTGTCGATGATGCTTATCTCGGTCTTACTAAGTGGCACTGCGATCTGTAACACACAACCAACCAAATAACGAAGAGGACTATTAGCCAATCACATGAGGATATAAAACAAAAACCTCACCCTCATTACGAAGGTATAAATAGTATAGATAACGAGATATTGCACACTTTTTTCATTTTGCTTTGGGCAACAGCAAATCACACAAAGACGAAACGAAAAGATTGAAATGTCAAACTCAATGTCAAATGTCACCTAGTATATAGTTTCGTATGGGGTTCGAACCGTCAGTAGGGTCGCAGTGAGTCCCATCTTGCTGAAGGGTGTGATTTCATTAAATACTGCGAATGCCCAGTTGCATTCCACCGGCAACACTACTGACTAGTCCAACTCGTTAGCGTCCAGGTCGCGAACCCTAAGTATTGGGATCACACTCATAAATATTATTTATTGTTTCAGGATTTACTTTGTGGAAACACACTTTGAATTTATTTCAAATGAAACACTTTGTAATTTTTAGCACATAAGAGTTTAATATATTATAACACAACTAGTTTTAGGTAACCTAAATTACCCATCATTAGGTGTACATATAAACAAAACTTAAAGTTTAGTTTAGTTTATATTTTCACCTAAAGATGGGTAATTCAGAATACTTGAAACTATTTGAGAAAGTTGTCAGCTGTAAATACTTGGGAGTACATATAACTGAGGATGGAAGCATGCATAAAGAGCTCGCAACCCGCCTAGGAATTGCTGGAGCAACTTTTAACATGATGCGTGTCGTCTGAAACTCTAGTCTATACTCGGTCTAAACGCCGATTATTTAACTCTTGTATAATGCCAGTTCTCCTATATGGGTGTAAATTTTGGCACCTTAACAAAGCTCAAAACACCAAACTTCTGAATTTTGAGAGTAAGTGCTTGAAAAGAATATTAGGTATAAGGTGGTTCGATTTTATAACTAACATTGAAGTCCGAGAACGGACGCAACAGCCTCCTATATAGCGCGTCTTGAGGGTGTGGCGGTGGACCTGGCTTGTTACCAACCCTAGTTGCCTCTTCTTTAAACCTGCGGGATCACGCCGTCCTGGAAGGCCGTCAATGACGATCTTTAGACTTTATTTGGCGGAATTAAGGAGCGCTGGATTGACATGGGAAGAAGCGAGAGTGCTGGCTGGCGATAGGGTCTCCTGGAGGCAACTGGTGATGTCCACATGCTCCATTTAGGAGCGGATGTGGAAAAGAAGAAGAAGAAGTTGTGTTATAATACATTAAGCTCTTGTGGTAAATTGTGATAAATTCACACTCATAACGGTGTGATCACAGCAGATAAAGAGAGAATTAAAGGCTAGTTTCTGGCGCCTTCAAACCAGAACCAACCAGCTAAGGAAAGAAAAATCTAAGAGCGAAGACAACGGAAAACCACTCTGGTCATCTTTTTCCAGGAATCACTATGGGGAGTACATCCAACAAGCAGTTGTCCTGGCTACGGAGTAGCGCAGGACCAAAATGCTCTCGCTGTAGTGATCGCCAACGTCGGGAGGACATAATAAGTCACCGCAAGAAGAATATAGTTTTCGAAAATTCAAGCATCGGAAAAACGTTTGCCGAACCACTTAATAACAGGCAAGCTATAGTTCGGGCGGGACAACGCCTGTCGGGTCTGCTAGTAAATTATATGTTAGAAAAAATACTAAATAAACGTGAGCACTGAACTGAACATACTAGTGTATTTGTTATAAAAATTTAATTATTCATACTATTATTTATTGTTTTATTTTATTTATTAAAAGGAAAAAGGAGTCATTAAAACAAAAAAATACAAAATTTCCATAAAAACCAAAACTATAGGCGAATTGAAGTTTTCTATATATTAACAATTACAATGCCAAAAAAAAGAAAAAAAGCGTACTTTTGAAAAATATTACACGTAAACAAAAACGTAAAAAAATAGTACAATCATAACTAAAGAACGAAAAAAAAAGGAAAAAATTATTTGTTTACTCGGTCTTAAAAATCTTTCGCCTGCGGATCCATACAGAGTAAGACCAAATCAGCCATCCCTCCGTTCTTCTTTCAAACAAGCTAAAATAATGAAAATATGAAAGAATACGAGTAAACATGTTTAAAAAAAATAATAATACAGTTAGATTAAATTAAAATTACTATTTGCAGTAAGGGTTTTAGCATATTTTTTGTTGTTGTTTAGAGTGAGGAAATATATACACATTTCAGAAAAAAATAAATTGTTATAATTTAGGATTCTGGGAAAAGATGCATTCTTATTGCCTAGCTTGGAACGGGGTATGTACCCTTGTTAGCTGGTCAAAGTGAATGTAAAATTGTATTTTAATAAAGTGTAAATAAATAAAATTTTAAAATGTATATTATTTGCGCTTGATTATTTATCAATATGCGTTAGTAATGAGTCGGCTTCGTGGTGTAATGGTCAAGGCGTTAGTCGTCATGCAAAAGATCTAAGGTTCGATTTCCGACATGGTTGATATGAAATATTTATTTAAAGGGTGTTTTCACACTAGAATGTTTTATAGTCCCTAGACTGGTATTTCAAGCATAAGACTGATCATCATACCTTCATGATTAAGATGCACTGAGATTGGTGTACCAATGCAGTGCCCTATGCACTATTAGGTGCGGAAAGGAAATGATAATGCTGAATGAGGAAGTTGAGTTACTTTTTTAAATTTTTTTATTTGTTAATTCGAAAAAAAAAGTTAATTATTAAACTACGAAGAAAATTTTTTTTTTTTAAATTTTGTATCATATCATCTACAATTCGCTCGCTACAATTTTTTTATGTTTATTATTTTTTCATCACTCCGCACGTCATGTCACTAGTTCTCTTCGGTGAGTTGTCCTGATTGGTGAGAAGGCTTACTGGAAATTAGAAATCTATCACAATCTACCATTAGTTGATTTAGAAGAACTTGTGACGTCAGTTCAATAAAAAATGTTTTTTTATATTTTATACATTTAAAAGAAACTTCGCATTAAATTAAGCTCTTATTTTTACTGCGTGTAAGTATACATTTTATATCGAATTACCTGTAGTCCTGAACTTGCATTATAAACAATACATGTATGTTTATAATAAAAAAATAAATTAAATTTCTTTTTCGCGAAACAATAGCATATCTCAAAATACTTGTAGTAAAATATTCCTAGTTTTGCCCCCGTGGCTAGTGCCTCGAACTCACGGCTCAAATGCCCGTGGTTCGAATCCTACTCTACCCCGACTTGATTCCTATTTTCTAATAGTGAGTTATTTTGAACTCGCTGTAAATAGCCCTTAAAATGAAATATTTGGGTAAATCATAAGAACGCAAATATTTATTATCTAAAAAAAAATTGTTAAGAAAAACTAACGTACAAACCATAGAATTGAGAATAGTCCAGAAACCGCATACGCACGCCAATCAGAGGGCGGCTAAACTACTCAAAAATGAGTAGGTTTACGTTTTGACCGATTAGTTTCTTTGTAGACGTCGCTCAGTACGCAACTCCTGGTTTGAATTCATCTATGCCGTGTTGTGACCTTTTAAAGTGTAAAAATACTGCTAAGATCTTAAAGAAACAGGATGGAATCACATTTAATGTGTAATTAGAAAATGAATTTTTAAATAGCAAATGAATTACTTAAAAGTTGAAATATTTTTTCATCTATCAGATTGTCGAAGAAACAAAATGACATTTCGTTAGTGTTGCCAAGGTAGTAATTTTTTTTTACCCTACATTGCTCATCTAATGAGAGAACTAATAAAAATTGGACTTTGGATGAAACAACTATGTGGTGGACATTTGACCAACATTATCTTTAAAACATCAAATATTATTTAACATGACATAAAAATATCCGTTTTATGTAAAATAAAATTTGTTTTATATTTTAAGTTTAAAGTTTATTAATTCAATTATTCTTACTAAATGACCCTTTACTTATCTCTGTTGTGTCAATTAATATTTCCGCATGCACAATAAAATTTTAGAGAAATGAACAGATTGTTTTTATTTACCTTACATTTGTATTATGATTTTTTTCCCATAGTGCAACATTATGCGGCGACATCGCGAATGCGCGCGGCGAAAGTGGGGCATAGTGGGAGGGATTTTCGGACACAATCCGATGTATTCAAATATGATTCTACGCTTCTTCTGGACTATTCTTAGTTCTATGGTACAAACATTAAAAACAACAAGTACGTGTATGTATTTCCCAACAAAAATCAAAAGCATTGAGTGTACTACATATCTGTACTCACAAACCGAATAAAACCGAGAGTTTAATTGAAATTTTATTCTATTTTATTAACAATTTTTTGAGTATGTCCAAATGTTGGACATACTCAAAACATAGTTGAATTAACTATCTGGTATGAGAATAAGTATAAAAATTTGAAAACTGTTTTCAGGCGTTGCCTAATAATTGGTTCGGCCGGATAAATCGCACCTACATGATAAAGGTTTCAGCTCTTTTACTTCACAAAAGTCAGCGAATGGAAAAGTAGAGAAAATATGGATGTTTTAACATAGGCAGAATGGTAAATGTTACACAGTGTGTAAACCAGCCAATGACAGGTCAATATCCTTGTAAATGCCTAGACTTTCATGCTCTATTCTCAAAAGGTTTTCCCTCTCTGTTGCAACAAATTAAGTTCTATTTTATTGAATCAATAAAATTGTCGAAACAAAATAGTTTAACTGTTCATCCCTTGAAAATAAGTACCTCCCAACATTTTCGACGGCGTCTTCAAAAGAGTTAAAATGCTTAAATATTTATAATTCGTAAGAGGATAATCTAAGACGTAGAATTTGAAATAATCCGTATTTAACGAACTTAATGCCACTTTATTTATATCCTACACTGATAAGAAAACACTTTGGCTCAAACACCAAAATACTAAGTTTCAACAGCGGCCTTAGAGAATTCGTCTAAACTTTAATAAATAACTAAAACATTTCAGAGAAATTTAAAACCTACGTGCGTTAACGTCCCAATTTGGTGTTTTCCGTTATATTTTTAAAAATACGATTCAACAAGATTTTCAGCGAAGCCGGATACACAAAAATGTATCAATTTTGAGAAGATAAATAGGGATCTCACACTTTTATAGTACTCGTAAGCTGTTTTTAGTCATACTTCCGAAATGAACTTCAAGCGAACAATGTTTCGAGTATGTCCAAATATTTGTAGACATGATTGATTTTGCGAACTATGGAGTTTTTTAGATTTATTTTCTTGCAACGTAGAGTAATTTGAGAAGAAAAATGGAAACATAAGTCTAATTAGGCATTTACAGGTATTATGGCCTGTCATTGGCTACTTTAAGTTGCCATTTTACACACTGTGTAACATTATCCAGGTCATAGCCATGTCAATACTTAGACATAAATATTATATTCTCAAATCTTTCTCTATTGGAATAAATTAAACCCCTAGTGTTTAATTCGTCAGGATAGTGGTGTTTTATTTTTTATACGTGGAATTATATAAATAATATGCTCTTATTCAAAGATTAATTTAATTTTTATTAAGTGTTTTAAAATGTGGCTAAAACTACATGTAAACTTTCTTGATTTCTCTCTATATTATGTTTTCTTTGTATTCTCACATGTAAAAAAATTTCATGATTTTGATAGAAATCAATCAAATTCCTAGATTTAGGCATGCTTTTTTTAAACTTTGTTTTTGATCATCAATCGCTTTTGTCTTTGTTGGCATTTTCAGCACAAGCGCTCGTTGGTCAAAGAAGTGAAACTTAACTAACGAATTTGATTAATTCAAAATTTGTCAAAATCATTAACAATGGAGTCTTATCATGAAATATCTTCTAAAAGAAAATATTATAAAAAACATATTTTTAAGTGTTCTAAGTACGGCTTGCCCCAATGAAGACACAATATTTCCATTGTTAAATATTGTAAATAATGCAACAAAAAAAAAGTATTTACATCCAGACTTCCATATGCTTTCTCAAAAATATTTTTCTTCTTTTTTGCATCAAATAAAGATTTTTTCGTTTCGCAATAAACACAAAATCCACAATTATCAAATTATTTTATAAAATACTGTAGTGTTTTCATTTCATATAAGTTTAAATTTTGAAACGATAAAATGGGATTTTAGACTTTTATAGTACTCGTAAACTGTTTTTCGTCACAAGTCCGAAATGAACTTGAATGTTTTGTGTATGTCCAAATATTTGTAAATATAGTATATATATTTTACAATAAACACAAAAATTTTATCTCATAAACTATCAACAATACATAAGTGTCAATAATAAAACACAAGAGATTAGAAACCAATAAAATTTCGATGTTTCCAAACTAAAACTAAAACAAAATAAAATTAATATTAAAAAAAACAAAAATAAAACTAAGATAAAATAATTAATTCACACAAACGTAAAAAACATAAATTTATTTTTAAATTGAGACTGTTTAAATAATGCATCATTAAATGCATTACGTCAAGATTTAAAATTAGACAAGATAAACAAAGATAAATTATTTTTAACGTCAGGAGAAGAAAAAAATAGAGAAATCAGGAGAACATGGTGCAGTTTTAATAGGGCCAGGTGCGGCACCGAAAGATGTGCGGACATGATGCACAAATAAGGGGAGATACCCTCCCTCACTTTGTGACTATGGTGCCGGAAGGCAAATTATCAAATAGTTGAACATTCCCCAACAAGACGCTACCGTGGTGATCCAGCGGACTCCCTGATTGTGGTTCCTAAATCAATAGAATATCTGACTAGTAAATTATTTTTCTCATTTCGATTATTTTTTTATTTCTATCCGTACGCTAAATAAATAACGAAGGTTTTTCATATTTGTATTTGTATTTATATTTGTTACATTTTAGTTTCATAAATACCCTTTAAATATTTTTTTATTTGAATAACATGTAAATAATATGTTTATGCCGTACGTAAATAAATAAAAACAACGGCCAAATACTAGTATTAAATGTGTTCTACCCATCTGACCGAGCAGTCTTGAGCAGATTGTAGTAACATTAAGAAAAAAAAAATAAAACCATTGTATCCGCAATCAAACTAAAGCATGTGGTGTGGTGGAAAGGATCGGTTGGCTGAAATAATAATACTAATAATAATAACTTTTATTCCAGTAAAATGGCTAAATATTCCAAAACCAACTCGAACATACCAAACAAAAACTTATTTCATTTTATTACAACAATGTAGAAATAACTTATAAAATATGTATTAAACATTAATTAAAGGTTTAAAAGATAAGAAATTTCCAAAAAATTTAACTAAAGTAAAAAAAAAAACAGAATATAATCAACTTGTAAGGAAAGAAAAAAAAAGATTATTGAATGAATTTTTGCATAAGTAAGACAAAATAAAAGTAACAATATTTTGAGTTTGTCCAATTTTTTGTAGACAAGGACTGGATTCAACTCCCTGAGGAGCTGTTTATATTAACATATTACAACAGAGATGAAGAACATTTAAGAGAAGGTAATATAGAAGTCCAGCATCTACAGGGGTAATATAGAAGGTAATATAGAAGTCCAAGCATCTACCCTGTAGACTCTCTTAAATGTTCTTCATCTCTGTTGTAATATGTTAATATAAACAGCTTCCCAGTGAGTTGAATCCAGTCCGCGTCCACAAAAATTTGGACAAACTCAAAATACTGTTGATAAATTACCTGGTCCATGAAGAAGTATAGAAATTGAAAAAATAATATTTTCAGGCGTTGCCAAGTATGTAGGTGAAATAATTCAATTAGATGAATCTCACCCGCATAAAAAAAGGTTTCAGCTCTTTAACTTCACAAACATCAACATATGAAAGAATTGAAGGAATATAGATGTTCAAATATAGGCAGAATGGTGAATGTTACACAGTGTGTAAAGTGGCCACTTAAACCAGCCATTGACAGGTCATAAGCCCTGTAGATGCCTGGACTTCTATATTACCTCCTCTTAAATGTTCTTCATCTCTGTTGTGATTGTTAATAATAAAAATAAAACAAAATATAATCAACTTGTAAGGAAAGAAAAAAAAGATTATTGAATAAATTTTTGCATAAATAAGAAAAATAAAATTAATTATCTTATATTGTATCCTTATGGCGGTCTCAGCATTTCCCGCCCTCACTCAAACAAGGGTGAATGGATCCACCCTGTAGTGACTTAGAGAAGCGTGTTGTTGGAGCTTTTCAGCCGTTCCCAGTGGCTTCATGCTCTTTGGTGAAGTAGGACAGCAAATGTGTTTACCCGTCCAGCTGTAAACATTTCGAAGGCACTGCAGTACCTAGGCAGTCCCAATAATAACTTGTATGCGTTGTTACAGGTGACCCTTAATTCCACAATGATTGGGTGTAATTATTCCTTTTCACTTAAAAGCGGATTTTTTAATTTGTCAACCAAAAAATTTAAATACGAAAAAGTGCCAAATTTATCATGCCTATATTGCGCACAAAAAATGATATGTTTACTGTCCAATTAAATCGTTATTGCATTTAAATTCTAATTTAGCCAGCAGAATAAACGTTATAAGTATAAAATATAAGGTCGTATTTTTTAAGCCCCTTTTCATCTTAACCCCTCGGGGTTGTGAATAATATTTATCAAACACTGGGCGCTATTTTCCCTACTTTAAAGGGTTAACCGCAGGTCAGCTTAAGTGTTAAGTGAATTTTACACGGCGCTGAAGTATTAAGTGGCGTATTTATTTAATTTACAATTTATTGTTTTTGTTTTAACAAGAGGGTGCAAATTTGACCGAAAAAGGAGGAGTGGTCTAATTAATTTTATATATTAAATAATCATATTTTATTTCGTAATTAAAAGTAATATTAATAAATACACCAACTTATTTACTTTTAAGACACGCCTACAACGTTTCTGCGTCCAACTACCCTTCATTTATTATTTCCGTTTTTTTATATTTATTTTTTTATGCCTTTTATTTTCTGAATCTCCTGACTCCTTCCAAATTCATAACCTGATTAAACATTCTTTATCACATTCGTAGTTAATGTATATTACATTTATATTTGAGTAATAAGGTTTATTTTGCATTCGCAAGCTCCATCTCCTGTAATCTGAAGAAAAAAAAATATATAGGTACACTATAAAGTGAGAAGAAAGAAGCACAACTTTTTTTTTTAAGACTTTAACAATCCAAAATATAAATAAAGCATTTATCCATCTTAAAATATTTTTGACAATCATGAAAAAATAAGACCCGTATACAGAACTTATATCTCACAGACACGGCATGTAATAAAATTATGTATGAAGAACATAAATAAAAAGGTTAATATTCGACTTATTCTTGAAAATTTATAAAAAAAACGGCCTGAAAGCATTTAAACACTATTTGTTAAATTAATCAAGTATATTGATTAGTAAATATTTTAAAACGCAAATTTCGATGGTTTTTTTACATCCCTCAACTTTAGAATATTCGAAATTCGCACATATTTTCAGGAAGCAATTACATTCGAAAGTCTAGAATCTACTGTATACTACAATATCCGAAATAACATACTTATTTTTTTCAAACAATAATTTCGGCCACGTGGCGTTTTCTTGGATGGTTTTAAATTAATTTAAAATTGATCTTAATGTCCCCTTTCACGTGATAAGAAATAAGTATTTATTCCATCTGCCAGTCTGTAGCACTAACTATGCACAATACAATACAGGCATTTCTCTGACCAAAAGTCGTACGTGTTTTTGGTGTTAAATAATTCAATTTACAGGAAAATCTCGCGTGAGCATTCTGCTGGGATCTCCTCTTGTAACCGCATGAACAAAAATATGTCCATGACTCTTATTTAAAAAAATTGTCTAATGTCCAGTACTGACATAAATTGAAACAATGTATTAGATGTGATAGTGAGGGGACATTGAAACATTTTTTTTTTATTAAATAAGGAAAAAACATGTATAGAAAATATAAAAGGAAAAATAATGAAACCCACTAAACAGCAAAACCGGTTTGTTAGCTGGTTTCTTATTTTTCCTTTACAAAGAGAAACGTTAGAGAAATTATATAAATTAAAAAATGTTTAATAAACATCATTAAAAACTAAAAGCATACCTAATTTTCACACAAAATTTATTTATAAAAATTTAAATAGATGACATTAAATGATAATTAAAATAAAGCTCTGTTACACATTAACCATGTAATTTTTTTTTTTAAATCTTTGTCAACATTTTCTTTCAAAATCATCTTGGGAATCTTATTAAAAATTTTAGTAATTGTATAAAGAAGTGTTCTTTGGCCATACTTGTTTACAAACCTCGGTACTGACAAGCTTTCGCGTTGTGCTAGCCTTGTATTATGTGAATGTAAATGCCTCTTCTGGTATTTAATATCAAATCAGTATCTAGTAACAAATTTGAGCCATAGAATAGCATTTACGGACAGGCACCCTTGCTTTTTCAAAAGTTTGGGTACCTCTTCTTTATCAAGTCTAGGTGATCTTTTTTATTAATTTAAGAGCCGATGTTTGTAAATATTGAATTTTTTAATGTTGGTTTTACAAGAAAGGCCCCAACTGGTAATACCGTACCTAATAATTGATTCTGCTAATGATTGATAAATAAGTCTTATTGTTTTTATTGGTACAAAATATTTTATTCTAAACATGCTGCCTATAACTGTCCTTAATCTTTTACACAATTTGGTATTTGTTTATCCCATCATTCAAAGTAATTTATTTAAAATTTATTAGGGGGTTCATGATTAGTTGGTTATTAAATTTCAAATATATAGACGCACATAAAATACAAAGCAATTTCATATTTTTAATTTTATTAAGGTATAACGCTGCGTGTGTGTGCGTCGAATTCCCATTTGGGAATCAAACCTCGTACTTCGTTTACGGTAGGCCAAAAATAACCACATTTCCATGGAGGCAAACAATCAATATGGTGGTAGATATTTTACGGGTTAGCAAATATACAACATAAATGAAAATTTAATATTCCTCGCTTTCGTAATTTCACAAACAAGAATGAGTTCCTACGTGAAAACAGGAGAGTTTACAAGAGGAATAATATATCGTCGCCGTTCAGGCGAAAGTCACAAAACAAAAACAAAAAAAACACTTTGAGATATCGCTATTTAGATGTTGGTAAACCACAGAATAATATTCTTTGTTTTTGAGGTTTTATAGAGGTGCAAATTTTTTTTTTCTTTTAAAGTTAAAGAAAGTACTCGCGTTCTTATGATTTGCCCAAATATTTCATTTTGATGGCCATTTTCAACGAGTTGCAAATAACTCACTATTAGGAAATGGGAATCAAGTTGAGGTAGAGTGGGATTCGAACCACAGAACTTTAAGCCATGAGTCCGAGACACAAGCCACGAGACCGAAACCCGATTCATATTCATTCATGTTTTTAAAATTATTTCTATTGGTAACTTTTTAAAAAAAAAATATCTAGTAGGCTTTCAATAAAGCAAGGTGGCTAAAATTTCGACAAGTGATTTTTGCTTGTTTAAGATCTGGACAAACAAGCTATAAGATTTATTGAAAGGAAGGAAATATTAGATTTTTTTAATAATTATGTAGTTAAACATAAATAAATACATAAAAGTATAAAGTCCCATAGGAAAAAACAAGTAATTAGAACTTACCGAATTTTTTTCTTACTAAGTTACCTTGGTGACGTTTGTCTCTTAAATAACATGATTTAACGCTTCGAATGGCATATTTAACTTAAAACCGGAATTTTAATGGTAAGTGACATTTGCCTGAACGGCGACGATATAAACATATTTCTTTGTATAATTTTTTTTATATTATCTTTGTTTCACTTTGCGTACCTAGTGGTGTAAGACGGCACTGTTTTGGTGTTTAAATTGCAGCGGATCTCGATTAATTTTATTATATATATGAAACGTAAGATTATCAATCTTATACTTCAGGTGCCAGTTCAAGGACAATAAAATGTAACGAGTAAAACCTCCTTAAATACCAATACTTTACACCCTCCAGATGGTATAGGGTTTACAAGGGTGTTTAATAAAAAATCCATTTACTTTTTTTTTATTGCTACACTGTGCTTATAATATTATTATTAATACTTTTTTACCCCTACTCAAAATTTTCTATGTATCGCAGTTTTTTTTAAATCTAGAAACAAATCAATCATTTTTGAGTTTTTCCAACAAAACAATAAAATGTTTTAGAAAAAAACACCTTTTAACAGAATACGCGGTCTGACTTTTAGTCGTACAAACATATTCCAGTATTTTCCAGTTCTAGAGCGATGTTTTTTACTTACTGGTATTACAACATTTTTTTTGTTGAAAAATTTAAAACCGCTCAAAAGTGCCTTGTTTTGTCTGCCGTCTTTAGGCATACGGTATACAAATATGAAAATTGTTTATGAAACAAACAAAACGGATTGACACAGAAAATTTTTAATCGATTTGCTTTCTAACAAAAAAAATCGTACAAGTTTTGCGGAAAACAGGACTTTAAGACGGTGATTTCAAAGCTGGGCATAGTCAGTGAGACGTGAAGTTGTCTTTTTCAAACAGTATTCAGGAAGGTATTTGCAAAAGAGTGACAGTAAAAATCTCAATCTATATTTCATATTCTATCATATTTGGGAATTGATCCCAAGACTTCTTGCAA
>NW_028280106.1:0-21666 GCF_059751315.1 Micrasema longulum | reverse complement strand
TTGGTCGCACGGCATACGTAATAATATATGTCACACAATTTGATTTTGGAACATTAAAATGAAAGACTTGTGCATAATTGTTTATTTTTATTGAATTTTATTCGCATATTTAATTGGTACAAAAAAAATATCTCTTTGAAATGATTTAAAAAAAAACAATTTTGGACGCCAATGGGGGAATATCACATACTACGAATACCTATAAAAATATGTGAAATGGATTTAGAAAAATTGATTGTATTTTTAAAATCAATATGGATATTGTGGAATAATGTTTTCATTTATAATTATTTTTAAAAAATTGTTAAGAAATACGCTTTCACGAAAATGCGACCAAATTGATCGTAACACTCGTGACGTCGATATTCAGTTTCGTCTGCAATGTTTGGCATTTTTGCTTACTATTTGTATGTGTATTGTCGCGTGGTTTTTACGAAGGATTTTGACGTTGTGAATAACATACAGTCGGTCTCATGGTATAATGGTCAGCGCAATTGCCTATCATGTAAGAGGTCTCGGGTTCGATTCCTTTTTTTACTAGGAAGTATTTTATAGACCCTTATTAATTATCCGTGGTTGTACCCGTCTGACTTCATACTGGGAATGCTTGGCTACAATAGTTTGGAGAAAAGAAGAAATGCATACTTGCTTATGTATTTTTTCCGATTGATCCGTGGTATTACGATCAACATAGGTATAACGGAGAGTATTTTTCTTTATGTTCCTAATGACTACCTTAGACATAGACAGCTTAAGCTGTTTTATCTTCCTGCTTGCAGAACCAACCTGCCGATGGTAATGCCAGTAGGAAGAGCAATGTCTTTACTCAACCGTATCTCTTCGGATATTGACATCTTTCATATTAGTGAAAAAAAGTTCAGAGAGGATTGCATTCTTTCTCTATAATTGCTGGGTATTTTTTATTTTTACCATTTTTGTATATTTAAATTTTAGTGTTCATTTTTTCGTTTTGTGTATGCATTGAATTTTTTTGTTATGTACATAAACGTTTTTGAAATAAATAAATTGAAAATTATGAATAATAATTAAAAAAAAACGTTATATTTTTATATATGGGACCACCAAGAAGACACAGTATGGATGTTTTTTGTCAAGCAAACCTCTTAGACCTTATTTATAAACTATAATTTATATCCTTATTTATAATAAAATTTATATTGAACAGTAAGCAGACATAATACATAAAACGTAAAAAATAAATACTGAGAGTATAAAATTAAATAAAAAGAGACAAAAAAAGTGTCAAAAAAAGGCTTACGTAGCAGGTCATCCTGGTTGCATTTAGGTCTACACAACTTTGTAAATAACCGCTTACCGATTTTTTCAAATAAACGGAATGATGATGACCTTTAATTTCTTTTTTTTTATAAAAAGAAATATTTTCGTTCTTATGATTTACCTAAATATTTAATTTTGAGGGCCATTTTCAACGAGTTGTAAATAATTTTCTATTAAAAAATGAAAATCAAGTTGGGGTAGAGTGGGATTCGAACCACGGACCTCTGAGCCGTGAGTCCGAGACACTAGCCACGGGACCACAACTCGATTCCACGTTGAACCTGCAAGAAATCGAACTCATGACCTCAAGCATGATTGGCAAACGAGTCAATCACTACACTGCGAGGCGGAGATTAGCCACCGAGAAAACGCTCGTCCGTGGTTCTAGAAGTTCTCAAACACAACTGTATTATAACTTAATTATAACTTAACTCCAGTCGGGTTGTGGTCCCGTGGCTAGTGTCTCGGACTCACAGACCAAAGGTCCGTGGTTCGAATCCCACTCTACCCCAACTTGATTCCATTTTCTAATAGTGAGTTATTTACAACTCGTTGAGAATGGCCCTCAAAATTAAATATTTGGGTAAATCATAAGAACGCAAATATTTCTTTTATAAAAAAAAAATAAAAATAATAATAATAATTATAGTGTGTTTAAGATAATTATTTACTATAAAATAAGACATATATACTTTTTTTCATGAACAACATCAATATTTTTTTTATTTTTTTTGATCAATTCACATTGATCAATTTGTCAAATCTCCAACATTTTGGCAAAATGATGTAATCTCGAAAGAACGTCGTTAATAATAATTACAATGTTTGAGTTTATCCAAATGTTTGTAGACAAAAGACTGAATTTTAACTGAATCAGTAAATGGAGGAATTGAAGAAATATGGATGTTCAAACATAGGCGAAATGATGAATGTTACACAGTGTGTAAAGTGGCTACTTAAACCAGCCATTAACAGTTCATAAGCCCTGTAAATGCCTAGACTTCCATATCCCTTATTTGAGGTATTCTCCATCCCTGTTGTAATTTTTAGGTTTATTTTAGTTTTTCTTTATTTTTTAAGCTGATTTTACATATTTATGTTGATTTATATGTCGAGATTGTATTTAAAAAACAAATTAACATGCCAGATACGTATGCTTTTTTGTGTGTCAATATAAATCACTCATTAGACGTTACTACAAAGTTATATCGTCACTTTTGCTGACAACTTTCATTCTAATTAAGCTATATTTTAAGGACTATAGTGCGGGTTCCTTATCATAATCATTACTGTCATTTTGCACCTAATGGTGCATTGATATTTTTTGTTACGTGAACGTAAGAATATCAGTCTTTCGCTTCAGGTGTCAGTGCTGGAACATTAAAATATTCTACTTTTAAAACATCATATAAATAAATTGATATTTAAATATAAATTTTATATTAGAAGCACTAACTTTGTGGTTATTCATTATAATAAAATAAATAAAACAATTTTTTTTAACCACTATTTTATTATTTTTGATACATATGATACATAGGTTAATTAACGTTCCTTTAAATGATACTAATTTAAAAAAAGAACCTATTACAATAAAACAGATTACTAATAATAAGGGATATAATGAGAATTATTTTGATGAAATATAGAATCAAAAACAAAAACAAAAACGCATACTTATAAATAAATATTTGTATTCTACTCCCACAGTAAATAAAACAAACCCACCCAAACTATGGAGGCGGATTCTTTTTATAAATGACATTTTTTCCAAACAATTATCTAATTTCCTACCATCGAACATTAAACCTCCCATTCAACACAACTAATACAGGAATTTTGTTTAAAAATCACAAAGACAAAGTCCATAAATATAATAAATTTGGAATATACCAAATTAAATTGTAATGATTGCGATTCAATATACATTGGAAAAACTAAAATAAACTTTAATTAAAAGAAACTTTAAGATGTATTAAGAACTTTAAAAAATAACTTTAATTTTAAGAAATATTAAGATGCTTAAATAATAATATTTTTTCTGAATTTGCAAACCATCTGATAAAGTACTTCATGTTGAAAATAAAATATTAAAATAAGTCAACTTGGAAATCTTAGAAATTTAAAACGCGATTCATAATAAGAAAAAAATAATTAATTACCAAATTAACAATATTCCTTTAAGTCCACTCCTGTCTAGCTTCGAAAATAATCATGCCAAATTACCACTATTTTAGGGAAAAAAAAAAATGTTTTATTGGCTCCACGTGTTAGTCATTTGGTAAACATGATAAAAATTAAATAGGAAAGAATTCATTAGTTACGTAAACCTTGGCGAAGAAGCTTGTTTGCTTTAAAACCGGTAGGCGGAATTTAAAAAAAATAAATTAGAGGTCAAAAACAAAGTAGTTTTATTTAAATAAATATTTTGCTATAATATAATAAACGCTCTAAATGAATGTACAAAAAGTTAAATAAATATTTTTGAAAATGTCCCCTGCCTCTATTGTGGTAAAATCTTGATAACTTTCAAGGGAGTGAAATTCAATACTTGTCTGTAAACATTTCTGTAGACAAACTCAAAATATTTTTTAAGTTTTTTAAGAGTAGCACGCCTATGCTGCATAGGCATTTCAGAATTAATTTCCATCACATTGTAAATCTGCTGACATAATTATGTACACAGAATGTTATCAAACTTCCCCCTCTTGTGAACCAGAATGGCAAGTCATAAAGATTATTGTCCGTACTAATAAATTGCAATCTAAAGCTAAAACACCTATATCTTAATGAGCTTCTCAATATTAAGTATGATTATTTATCAACACTGGCTACTTGCTTTTTAAGTTAGACAGCAATGTTGCTGTATTTCTGGATAAGGCTTTTCTCTGTCGGAACAAACTGGTTGGGACTTATATACAATAACAGGGTCTTAAACTCAAAACATATCATATTCTTACACAATATTATTTTGGTATGTATATATATTTACATATTTATACACACACAATTCTGGGTTTTTTATCCCAAGGGGGAGTAGGTATATTATTATTTATATCACTACAGAGATGGGTAGAATTTTTGTTTCAAGATTATGGATATTCGAGCGTTTACAGGGCTTATGACCTGTCATAGGTTGGGTTCAAGTGGCCACTTTTATGTAGAATTCTACAACAAGCTTTCGCTAGCGCGAACTTAACTTACTTTACCTCAATATCAAATACATAGATGGCGCTCCAAACGCGCTAGCGAAAGCTTTCCCTGTTTCATGACATATACTAAAACCAAAAATGTCACCGATATGGATATTCGCTAATAAGCGGAATGGGGAATGTTGTAGAATTCTACATAAAAGTGGCCACTTGAACCCAACCTATGACAGGTCATAAGCCCTGTAAACGCTCGAATATCCATAATCTTGAAACAAAAATTCTACCCATCTCTGTAGTGATATAAATAATAATATCATATTCTATTGCAATAAAAATCTACAAAGAATAGACAAAATCTGCACAGTAAAATATTGAAATAATTCAAATAAACATAAAACTTTTAAATTTTCGCCAAGAAATTTTATTAAAAAAATATTTATTTTGTGGACGGGATGCTAGTCCGAGACATTAAGGATTGACTCCATTTTAAAATTATTACAATAATTTAAGTTTTTTTTTTCCAAGTTTACC
This sequence comes from Micrasema longulum, assembly GCF_059751315.1. Lineage (NCBI taxonomy): Eukaryota > Metazoa > Arthropoda > Insecta > Trichoptera > Brachycentridae > Micrasema > Micrasema longulum. The sequence continues at coordinate 16,684 of NW_028280106.1, read as the reverse complement.
ATGAGGAATGTTCCTCAGAAGTTTCGCGATCTGGCCATAAAACACCGAATACAATATGTGTGCACTATTTTAAGGTTATAAATAAACAGAGGCAGAATTGTGAATGTCACACCGTGAGTAAAGTTGGCACTTGAACTTAGTTATTAGCCCAGTAAATACAAATAAACCATCACGCTGTTTCTCTGTAGGGGTAGGCTGAGAGGATAGGACGCCATATATACATGCATATTTTCGGTAAAGCAAAGAATAATTACAAACATTTAACTGTTAATATTTTAATTTAAAAAAATAATTATTGCCCGAATATATGTTATGTGATGTTTAGCGTAATGGCGAAATTCAATGCTATCGTACGAGGGTAGGTGAGGGTTTCAGACTCCTCAAAACCAAAATTCAGGCAACTTAAAACAATCTGTATCATAAAGGACCTAAGATGTTTAATGAGTTGCCAAAAGAGATGAGGGATGCTGGGTCTATAGCATCGTTTCGTGGGATGGCGATGATTTTTGTTAAAAACAAACATCCATATGGGTAGATAGAGTGTCATCGAAAAGCCTCTGGATTTTATAACTATGTTTTGTTTTTCAAATTATTTATATCATATACCTATATATATTGTTTATTAGTTAAGGTGTAACTAGATGTTAATTTTTTTTTGTACAACTATCTAAAATAAATACAATACAATATCACTTTGTCTTACATACATACCTCGCTTTCTCTACATTCATTCATTTTCTCATGCACGCACACCGATAATTCCGAATTTTGAGATTGCTATCTTCAAGTATTGGTTGGCTTTGTGCCATGACTTTCTCGGCCTGTCAATATCCGCATCGTAAAGCCTTTTTAGCCGTTCTTTCGCTGTCCATTCGCTCTACATGTCCAAACCAACACAGAACTTATTTCCTGATTTTGTTGACAATGCTAGTCTCAGACTTACGTAATGCACGGATCCCGACATTTACGCAGCTATCATACATCATTTTACCACACATTTGCCCAAGCGATCGAATTTCGATAGCATACAGCCTCTCTCATAATTTTTTTCCAATTCCAATTTTCAAAGTCCAAAGACAGCTCAGTCGATGTATTTGTACAGCAAAGAAAGATTTACAAAAGATTAATAATTACTTCAATTTTCGAAAGATGAAACTTACCGACAGGGCAATAATGTCTTGTCTCTAGTCCATCTGAGATAATAATATTTTTTGTGTATTTTTTCTTATATTATAATTTACTAGCGGACCCGATAGGTGTTGTCCTACCTGAACGTTGGCTTGCCTGCTATTATCTTGCAAAAAGACTTTTCATTGATAAGTAGGTGCCTAGGTACTTGTTTATGGTTGAATTCCAAAACATAAAATAATTCATTTTCAAATAAAGAATTCTTTTTGCAAAAGTCAAACTCAGTTCTTCTCACCAACAGGGGTGCAGATAGTGTTTTTCTGGGTTATTATGCCGTGTTTGTGGGCTTTGTATTGCCGACGTTTCGGAGCACATTGCAGTGTCCATCTTCAGGGCTGAATGTATGAGTGTAGTTTTTAGTGTGTTTAATTGTGAGGAATTTGTACCGTGTCGCAGTCGGGCAATGTATGTGGTTAAGTGTGTGGAGTTTGTACCGTGGGCTTTGAAAGCACCGGGTACCATGAGGTTCGTAGTCGTAACCCATCTTCCCTGTTTATGTTATTAGGATGCTTGTATATTTCTATGGCTTCCTTTATTAAACGGGCTTGATGATTTTTGGGCTTTCCAAGGACATTTGGCTCAAATGAGAAATTATGCCCTGTTTCTATGTAGTGCTCTGCAAGAGCTGATTTTTCCGGGTAGCCCAACTTACAACTACACTCAAAACTACACTCATACATTCAGCCCTGAAGATGGACACTGCAATGTGCTCCGAAACGTCGGCAATACAAAGCCCACAAACACGGCATAATAACCCAGAAAAACACTATCTGTATTCTGAAGGCCGTGAAAACCTACGAACCTTAACAGGGGTGCACTTTATTTATAAATGCCATTTTCATTTCCGAGTGTCAGTTAATATTATTTTATTATAACCAAAAATCCAGTAAAAGAAATAAATGGGGAGAAATTATAAGGAATGTAAGGAAAAATTCGATTGGTATCCATAAAAAGCGAATGTTGATTATAAACATTAAAAAACAGACTTTATTTAAACACACAAAAAAAAAAAACATTCTTCCATTTTTTTCTACATGCATTCTCGTCAAATGCAACCCTGGTAGGTCGACAAAAAAAGCTTTTTTTTTTACAGTTTCGATTAAAAATTGTAATATCTACGAACACGCTCAGTGCATTTCATATAAATCTACATTTCGTTGAAAACCGCACGTAAATCGGTTAAGTCGTTTAGGAAGAGTTCAGTAACATCTATATAAAGATAGTTTGTTAAGTACTGAATTTACATTTTTTATACTAGCAACTCATTTACGACTTTAAATATTCCGTTTCTACCCAAATCCTTCCGATGTCAAATTCTTGTTCTTCTACCGTCCTGTGAGCAAGTCACACGTTAAAGTTGTGTCTCTGATCAATCTTTATCATATTATCTTGCGTCAGCATATTTCGTACAAAGGGAAGTTAGTGTTGTATAAACATGCTAAATTATACAATTCATCATCATCTACACGATAGCGGTAAACAGCAACAGCAATAGTGAAGTGCTCCATATAAGAAATATTAGGAAGAACTTTAAAAGCGAGTAACACTTTCCATACAGTCCACTAAATTATAATTCCCGCTGTAATCAGTGCACAGTGCCTGAAAGGCCCTGTATACAATATGTGAAAGGCATTGTGTACAATTGTATACAATATATATGACCATACATAGTATACAATATGTAATTTATATTGTTTTGATCATACTTTACACATATTAATTGAATGAACGGTCTATTTACTTATTTATATACTAATCCATAAGGGATTATTTAAATAACTTTTCAATTGATTTAAATAAAACAAATATGTTAAAAATTCCATGCTTCGCTCTTATACATTAGGAAGCTAAATATGTAGACATCAAAATTCCCTTTTCAAAAACGTTATTCATCTCTGTTGTAGAATGGTAATATTATTAGGATAAACAGATCACCCAAGACCACCCACAGTACTCCCCCAACACGCAATCCTTTAGTAAATGCATCATTTATTTAATTGAGGCTTTTACTGCAAATTAGGGCAAATTTGCCGGTTTGACCGTCAAGACGGAAAAAAAGTCTACTTCGTTTTAGGTTAATCCTTTCGCTCATTTAGAAAAAATAATAACAGCGGTCTTTTTTAATTTTTAATTTTGCCAATTGACTATTAAACTAAGCCAACTTTTTTTTTTAAAAATTTTTATTTATCGTATTATCAGCGCTACGATTTATTAATTATTTAAGTATTTCTGAAATGACTCCGCGTGTGACGTTTCGAGTTCTCTGCCGCTTCTTTTCGGCCAGTTCTGCCGATTGATCCGTTGACGGTAAATTACCGGAAATCTTCCACAACTCTCTTATAATTGTTCGATTCATATGAACTAGTGACGTTGTTCAAAGTAGTTCGATTTTATAAAAATATTTTTTTACTAAATTTTCAAGAAACTTTGTCGTACCTATAATTTAATGCTTTAATTTTTACCGGGCGTGAGAAAAAAAAATCAATTTCCCGTAGGGCTGAAGTTTTAAATTTATTAATTTACGGTTCCATTTACCTTTAATATAATTAAAGTAAAACAAAAAAATACAACAAAAAAGAGCATAATATTAAAAAAGAACAAAAACATTGAAGGTATACAATGGTAAACAGTATGTATATATAAAAAAGAAACATAACATCTTTAACAAATTTAAATATTAACCTAAATATAAGAAAGGTTAATTTAAGAAAATAGCTGTTTTTTAAAAAGAGGAAAAGAAGAAAAAAACTTAAAAAAATTGCCTTAAAAGGAAAGTTAAAAAGTATACTTCACGGTTTATATAAATATGAATACTAAACATATCATAATAAATATCCCCTTTTTCTTCTTTTTTTTCTTCATCTTTTAAGAGATCATAAGATCTATTTTACCGAAAATCAGTTGTTCTCCTGAGATAATGAGTTCTAACTGTTCCTGCATCTCTTTGGTGGTCTTCCAGCCAAACGTTGTCCAGATGGGATTTCATTGGCTGCAGTAAGTCTGTCGCTGCTAATTCAATCCACATGGTTCCTCCAGCATCTTCTTCTGTATCTGCCCCATCCTCTATTTCACAAGTACTTCTAAATACAGTATTACAGATTCGGTCTCGCAGTGTTTTTGCAGTGATGGCACTTAAAACCTTCATTTCAGTAGTTCTGAGTGGTCTTTTGGTACGAACAATATCATCCCACGCTTCCACAGCATTTGTCAAGACGTCATACGTCAATATCATCATCATTCTCTTTCCGTACTAATGGTGCATAGAGCACAGCATTGGTACACCAATCGCAGCGTATCTTAATCATTTTTGTTACATTAAGGTAAGGTGATCAGTCTTACGCTTCAGGCACCAGTCTAGAGATTATGAAATATTCTAGTGTAAAAACACCCTTTTTGACAATATTTCATATCAACCTTGCTACGCGAAGAATGAATATCCGCTAATTCGGCAACACGTCCATACAGATACCTTATACAAGAAAGAGCACGAAGATAGAAGTCATAATTCTCTTCCTTAATCTCTCCTCCTTTCCTTTTTACTCTTTCCTCTTTTTTCCCTTTTCCCATCGAGTAATAGTTTTGATTTAAGGTAATTTATAAACAAATACGTTTATTTCTATTTTTATATATTTTTAACTTTTTAATCTTTTTTTTCTTTCTATTGAATATGTTCTGTAACTTGAATTATAAAAATAAAACTTTTATTTTATTGGTTGGTTGGAAGAAATTGCCATTTGGCAATAAGCCCGCCAATGTACAAATAACATTATGTACGAAAAGTTTAATAAATAAAATAAATAAATAAATAACAAGGAAGACAGAGACGCCGTTCTACGGCGGGTGTTGTCTAAAACAAATTTAGTCTTCAGTCGGTTGATGATAGTGATGGGGGACGCACGCGCATAATATGACAGTTGTATTTGTTTTTTTTTTGCTATAACAGGCCTAAATTATATGTTTATTTGCATAAATTTGGAAAAAGAGTTACAAAACTGTGTGTCACTATGTTTTTTTTTTCAAATGTCCGAACTTCAGAATATTCCGTCTTTTACTAGTGGTAGCACGATGTTACATCACCGCGCGCAAATGGATTATTTACCACGGTCTTTTAAGAGATAATGGCTAAATTACTACCACGTTAATTTAGATTTATGTTAAATTCTCATCTCCGTGTCTTTCCAACACGACATGCGGTCAATAGCATCAAACAATTTATCAATAAATCAGTTTATAGTGAAACTCAATCTACGGTGGCGCGAATGGGTTAATACTTAATTACAGGGAGGAGCCATCACCCGAGATTAACCCATTAATAACTGGCTAAGGTGTTATTAAATAGTTTTAATTGCTCAATTATCGTCACTCTGTGAATATCTTTTATTAAAACTACATTCGTTCTCTTTTTTGTTTTATTTATTAAAAAAATCACAATAAAAAATTAAAACGAAATAAATATTCATTTAAATTTTTAAAAATATTTTCCCTATGTAAATACCGTCAAATGGTACAAACACCTTTATGAATAAGTAAGATTTGCATAAGTAAGAATTTATGAATACGTAAGTGAAGCAGTTGGTTAGACGGCTAAATGTGAAACTAGCGTCGCGGGTTCGATTTCCGCCAGTTGCAAGAAAAAATCCAAGAAAGATTTTTGCTCAATTGATCTGGATGTTTTATTTTATTTTTATTTTATTTATTTTTATTTTATTAGGGAAATCAACAGTTTTACATACATATTTTTAGTAAACAAACAGATAAAGTGTATAAACTCAGAACTAATAACAGATTTCCACATAGTATACAAACTTAGTAAAGAAAATATATTACATATCAAATAAATACATACAATTTATACATATCAAAATGTTATTTTCATGTACTCAATAATCAAAGATTTTTTAAATATTAATTTTAAGAACATTAAGTTACTGTAAATTGGACAAGATAAGGACAAAAATGCTTGAAGAGAGGATAAGGAGGGGAGGGGAGATGTACATATTTATTATTATAATGTCTACTGAGTTACATAATACATTTTTAGTGTAAATTTTAAATCTGACAGAGTGATGTTTGTGTAATCTATATTTTTAAACTTTGTATTGTACATTGTACATGTTGTGGTGTATTTTTCATTACCTCCTTCCGTATCCCCTCTATCCCACCTGTTGACAAGCCTCAAAATAGAGGCTTAGCAGGTTATTCCTTTAAAAAAAAAAAAAAGATGAGCCCGATCGTTATTTTGCATAGAAGGAAACCGTTACATATTTTTGGATAGCGACAACTTCACTCTGCTGGCGGCTATAATATTTTGTTTGACAGCAGACTCGTAACGGACGCTTTTGTCGATGTGCTTGGCTTTGTTTGTAAATAGCTGAGATAATTACTCGTTACAATAAATAAACGGTGAATTGCAGTATGTTTGGTTGCAGCAGTAGAAGCATCAAACGTGTTAAAAGAGTTAGTTTTCACAAAAATTGATTTTGATAAATATTTTTATTTTATTTACATTGATTTTCGGCATTGATTGTCTTGACATGTGAATTCTACGATTTAATTTTAAAAAGTTTAAGTCTGAATCGAGTAGAAGTCGATTCAAATTTTACTCGAAAATAGCACCTAGAAATTGCATCTAGAATGACGTGTCCAAATTTCAAGCCACTACGACTCGCCGTTTCGGAGATAGAAAATAGAAGTTTGTTGCTACAGAGAGGGAAAACATTTTGAGAAGGGAATATGGGAGTCTAGGCATTTACAGGGCTTATAACCTGTAATAGTCTGATTTAAGTTTGAACATCTACATTTCCTCAACTCTTCCATCTGTTGACTTTTGTGAAGTAAAAGATGAAGTGAAGTAAAAGATCTGAAACCTTTATCATGTGGGTGAGATTCATCCGACTGAACCAATTCACCTACTAGGCAACGCCTGAAAACAATTTTACAATTTTGTATACTTCTTCTTTTACCGGGTAGTCTATAGCATGCACATTATTACTCTGAGGGTTTTACTTATAAATCGGGTATAAAATTAAACTTGAGAATAGTGGTGGAATAATGATGGTATAGCCAAAAGTATTACTTATAAACCTCACATAGAGTTAAACTCAGTATAAATCTGGGATAGTTACCATAGAAACTTATACCTGCAAATTATGTAGTATAACGCTGGAATAAGCACGCGATCTGTCAAAAGCCGTATTTTTCGGTAATCAAAATGGATAGTTTATCAGTTTTTTTTTAAATTTTAAACAATTTCGAAGTCCTGCGACTTTCTCAATGCAATTTAAGTGATTTTTAAGTTTTGTTCAAATTACATCTGAAATGCTATATGTTTGTTTGTATGTGCTTTAATTAATTGTGATAAAAAAGAAACACGAATAAACTATAGACTTCGTTTTTAACTTCTCCTCTTCTTCCTAATTTTGATGTCTTTTTCTAACGGGTTTCTCCATGTTCTCGATTACACCGTCAGTAGTCTCGATTTGACTTTGACGTTTGTTTGTGTTGTTACAAAAGTTACTGCGCACGCGAAAATATCAGTGTTGACTGTTTAAAAAAATTAAGCATGAAATAACCTGTGAATTGTTATTCTAGGTAGTAAATATTTTTATAAGTAAGCTGTTTTTTGTATATCGGTTATAAATAGTTAATCCGGGTATATTTATTTCTTAATACAAACCTGGTATAAGGAAATCTAATAAGTAAGGCCCTGAGGTCTGTAACGTAGGTACCACCAGTGTAAGAAGAGTTGGATGTGTTATTTACTGCAAGGTAAGCGCAACTAATTTGGTATTAACATGACATGACCAGTTTCCGTGTTTTCAATTACCTCAATACCCGAAGCCAATAACATGGGCAAATTAAATGTTATCTTTCATCCAATGCATCACTCTACTAAGTGATCTCATTTCGGATGCACTTAATCTTTCGATATATATCGTTATTCAAAGCTTAATACTTCGTAGTTCTGTCTCGTGGGGTTTAATGGTCCATGGTAAGCAGAGCCGAGATAAACGACCAGTTAGAAAATGGCAATCCAAGGAGTGTCTCTTGTACACATACGCGATTAAATAATATCAATAAGATGCAAAACAGGACAGCGAACGTGGTGAGATTAATCTCGTCGTTTAGCTATTGCTGTAAATCTATTTATATCGACGATAAGTAAATGTAATAAACATGCTTCCTGTCGCATGTTATTTGTTAAATATCATTATACGTACAAATATTTTATAAAGGGATTATGAAAAATAAATCTACAATGGTCGAAAACGAGATAAAGGACAGTCGAGACTAATAAACCAGGGACTAAAATTGACTCAAACAGTAATGACGGCCTCCGTGATAAAGTGGTCAAGACGCTTGACTTATGCACGGAAGGTTCCGAGTTCGATTCCCGGCGAGAACACAAAAAAAAATAATGGGAGTTTTCTCAAGCGCGGGTATTCTGTGTTGTAATTCACCACTGTAATTGAGCCTTCTGGCCTGTTGTTGTGCAAAAAATAAAAAAAAACAAAAAAAATAATTTATATATATATATATATATATATATTTAAAAACAATAAAAAATTAATAAAGCAACATAACATATGACAAATAAAAGATAACAAAATCAAGTCAATATAAAGAAAAATAATGCTGCAATAATAATTTATAAATAATAAGTTTTTTGGAGCAATATGAAAACTTAAATGATCTAATTAACACCTTTATTTTAGCAGTTGGTTAGAAGAAGTTGCCATTTAGTTATAAATCCACAAATGTTAATTTATATAATATACAACACCTTAAAATAAAGAAATAAACTAAAATACGCATCCAATAAAACAAAGTTAAAATTAATAATATATTTAAAAATAAAATCATCAAATCATAAAAATTACTAGTGAGATTACGTTTTAATTCATTAAAAGAGTTTGTATTGAAAATATCAAATATTAGTTCAAACTTATTTTCATATTATCTATGTATCCTGAATAAAGGTGAATGCATTTCAAAGTTGGTTTGAGTTATTCTTGACTTATAAAAATAACAATAAAGTAAATAATATAATACATTTTTTAACCACTTATTTTTTATTTTTCCTACCGACCGGTTTCAAAGCTACACAAGCTTCTTTATCAAGGTATAGTCAACTAAAAAATTATATCCTATTTTATTTTTACATTGTCTACTAAATATTGCATTGAAACTATAGAGCTCATTAATCAAGCCTTTTTGTTTTGTAACGATGGAAAGCGTAAAGTGAGATGGGTACGATCTTTAAAACTCTTATCTCTAAAAAAATGTTTTTTAAAAACAAAGTTGTTTATTTTATTATAATGAATAACCACAAAATAAGTGCTTCAAATATAAATTTTATAAATAACTTCACTTTTTATCGATCTACATTTAGCGGCAGCCATGCTGCATGTTTATTCGTATTCTTAGTTATGTGAGTCAGTGCTTAATAAGCTCCTGACGTCACTGCGACCCGTGTGGGTCTGTTGTTACAGATCCTCGTAAATTAATTTTCGTCTCCCAGGCCTAGATTTTAACTCTTAAAAGGCTGTGCTAAAACAATTCTTTACACGGTGATGTAACATCTTGTTATCTCAAATAAAGGACAAAGTATTTCGAAGTTTAGACTTGTGAAAACTATTTGGCGGCAACAGATATACAATCTCCATCTGCCTACTGAAAAGCAGCTGTAATTCTAAACTAAATATGCAAACACATATTTTTATAAATTTAATGTACAAGTTTTAATCAGACTATTCTGGTTGCATTTGGCAGTAAGTCCGACAAAGTGCATACATTTTTTTACTTTAAGATTAAATAAAAATAAATATTCGGAAAATATTACATACTACGATTACCAATTTTTAATACCAATTAGAAAAAAATATTTTATTTTCAAAATCAGTATGTTTATTGTGGAGAAACGTTTAAATACTAAAATCAAAATGATAAAAAAATATGGCTTTACCAAAACGCGACATGCTTGGCCTTGACGATTGTGACGTCAAAATTCGTGATGATGTTCTATTCAATTACAAAATTTAACCAAATCGTGACATATTAGGGGCGCGGCCAATGCAATGGCCGTTTTCGCAGTAATTTAAACTAAGAATTTAAAAATATTTTTTATGCTACTAATTACAAAAAAATATTTTTTCATGACTGTATTTCATAGACCCGTATTTTTTTGAAACTTTAAAATAAAATATTGTGATGTTTCCTTGTTCGTCAATCAATAAAAACAGCTTAAGTTAAAATAGCTAAAAAATACCGACAATGTTTGATTATGTCCAAATGCTTGCAGACTGGCTGGATTTCCTCCCTAGGGAGTTGTTCATATTTAAATTTATTTCAACAGAGAGGGAAAAAGTTTTCGAGTAGGGAATATGGAAGTCTAGGCATTTACAGACCTTATGACCTGTCATTGGCTGGTTTAAGTGGCCACTTTACACACTGTGTAACATTCACCATTCTGCCCATGTTTAAACATCCACATTTCCTCAACTCTTCCATCTGTTGACTTTTGTGAAGTGAAAGAGCTGAAACCTTTATCACGTGGGTGAGATTCATCCGGCTGAACCAAATCACCTACTAGGCAACGCCTGGAAACAATTTTCCAATTTTTATACTTCTTCTTTTACCAGGTAGTAATTCAACAATGTTTGATTATGTCCAAATGCTTGCAGACTGGCTGGATTTCCTCCCTAGGGAGTTGTTCATATTTAAATTACCTAGACTTCCATATTCCCTTCTCGAAAACTTTTTCCCTCTCTGTTGAAATAAATTTAAAAAAATACCGATATTATCTCTAGCATTTCTCTTCGTTTTTCTAACTTCCTTAACTTTCGCCTCTCCGTCGTGCTCTTACTGTACCACCTACAGATTGTTAAAGATATCGACACAACATTCCGTATCGAATTTTGTGTCATCTGTCATGTAAGATTACCGTTTCACATTTCTTTGATGGGCGGACTTAACAGTATAACTGCATATTTGTTCATTTTACGATTTATATGAGAAAATGTCCCTAGTGTATGCCTGCATCAGTGGTATTAACAGCACACTTATACGACTACTCAAAACATACATAAACAGCTTTGTGCCTGTTAAACTTTGATTCTAATAAAATTAGTATTCGCATTTGTGTCATATTTTCAGTGACACAAATAGTACAAGATGGTCTCAGTAATATAAGTAGACTCATTTTTATCATTCATTGAGTGGTAAAAATTGTATAAGTTAGTTCTAGCAGCATAAAAAGACTTAATTCTGTCTCATCTTTAAAGGTTCAAGTTGTAATCTAGAATATTTCTGTTATTTGTAAAAATAACTTAGAAGTGGTTACAGAGATGAAATAATCCATCAACAATAACCCATTTCGCAAAGTTCTGTAGCTAAATAATTGGCTTAGTAATAATGTTTAAATTTATTTCAACAGAGAGGGAAAACATTTTTGAGAAGGGAATATAGAAGTCTAGGCGTTTACAAGGCTTATAGCCTGTCATTGGCTGGTTTAAGTGGCCACTTTACACACTGAGTAACATTCACCATTCTGTCCAGGTTTGAACATCCACATTTCCTCAACTCTTCCATCCGTTGACTCTTTTACTTCACAAAAGTCAGCAGTTGGAAGAGTTGAGGAAATGTGGATGTTCAAACATGGGCAGAATGGTGAATGTTACACATAGTGTAAAGTGGCCACTTAAACCACCCAATGACAGGTCGTAAGCCCCGTAAATGCCTAGACTTCCATATTTCCTTTTAAAAAATGTTTTCCCTCTCTGTTGAAATAAATTTAAATAAAAATAACTCCCTAAGGAGGTTAATCTGGGTTTATTGCCAACTTTACTATATTACTATACTTTCTATAAATACTTCTGTATTGGGAACTTGTGGGCTTTATGCCCGTTTTCTTGATCATGCAGGAAAAAAGGTATTCCTGAAATCTGCCGTCCGCCCGTGGATAAGTAGTTATTGCGTTTGTATGCATTCGAGTTCGATTCTGATTAGTTAATTATTTAAAAATAAAATACGTACAATATATTGCACCTTTAGAACGAAAACGACTTAATAAAAAACAACCTTAAAACGAGTTAAGATCATAAAACGAATTTAATAAACATTATCCACCTTTCTACTTTTAAAAAAATGCATTATTCAAGTGGGAATAGGACAAACCGTTACATCGGTATCTTTGTTGCTCAGAAAATTAAGGTTTCGTGTCAGTACAGAAACGACGCTATTAGTGTAGTGTTTATATTGCTGTGTGAATGACGCAACGCAGACAAACATATAGTGACCGAAAGCCGGTTGAGTCGATTTTTTCCGATACAAATGGCAACTTTAATTATTTTTTAAACATTAAAACGACCAATTTAGCTTTGTGATTGCTTTGTTTCGACTTACCGATAATCTTGGTGACTTATTTAAGTTTATGTCTTTTCGTGAATAAATTAATACATGTCTTTGATCTGCCCTAATAGGTAGTCAAAACATATAGGTAGTCACACATAATAAGAATTGAAAACAAATTTTTTTAATATAAAAAGACTATTAAGTTTTCATAAATTATGCAAAAGATATAAACATTAAATGTGACAAAAAAAAAAAAGAAATATGAATTTCAAGTGAGAGAAGAATAATTGTAATCATTTGCGTTTTCCAGTGAGGTAAAAAATTAAAATAAATAAAAATACCGAATTACGTCTTATTTATCTAAATGTATTTGTTTGTTTGTTGTTTTTCAATATAATAATGATTCATGAAATAAATGTATTGTTTAAACATATTATCTTCTACGAAGTCTCAATCCTGGGGACTGGTTTGCAGCAAAGTCCTGCATCTCGTCCTCCATTGGTCTCTATTTTCTGCAGCCCTCTTCAGCTCGACATATAAGGTGTGAATTTGATATAATATGTTTGACAGAGACATGGCTCAGTGCCAGCGTTTTAAGCTCGGAACTTTTTACTCCTGACTTTGTAGTGTTTCGGAGAGATCGTGTCACTTCTAGTAGTGCTCACAGGCAGGGTGGGGGGTGTTTGTTGGCCGTGAGACACAGAGAAGCGATGAATATTCAGCGGTTTTCTGAGTTGGAAACAACCAATGAAGACTTGTGGCTTAAGCTAACCTACAATGACACGATTATTTTTATCTGTGTGGTTTATTTTCCACCACAAAGTACTGTAGAATCTTTTAAATTATTTTTTGATAAATTGTTATGTAATTTACATTTACTTGTTGATAAGCGTGTCATTGTGTTGGGTGATTTTAATTTGTACTCTGCACGAGGGGGGGAGGTGGATACTGACCTTTCTTTCCTCTGCTCTGTGCTGAAACTCACTCAATACAATGGCATTCTTAACAATAAGGAACGAACGCTAGATTTAATTTTCTCAACAGTTCCGATATCCATTTTTCGAAGCGAGTCTCCTCTCACTAAGGAGGATGCTTATCATCCTGCATTGCTTTTTCAGTACAAAGTTAAATCTCTAAACACACGCACCGCCGTTCCCATAACGCATATAACATCGGAAAGGGGATGGGATTTTACTAAAGGTGATTTCCGCTCCCTTTACGACTCCTTTTTTAATGCTGATTGGGACGGCATAATAGATTTAACTGATGTTAATGAGGCTGTTCATTATTTTTATAACACTGTTTACAATTGTTTAGATATGTGCTTTCCGAGGAAACACCCGGCTGTGAGTAACAGGAGATATCCGAGGTGGTTCTCTCGTGATATTATCAGTGACATCAGAAAAAAACACGGATACCACAAAAAGTGGAAGTCTTCTGGTGATCCATACTACTACTCTCTTTTTAGTAATCTTCGAACCGAGGTAAAACAGAAAAGAAATGCAGCCTTTGACTTTTATATTTCCGATATCGAATCAAATATCTTGCGAAATCCCAGTGACTTTTGGAGATATATTGGCTCTAAGCGCCGGGATGGAGGGATCATGGACTCCATGACCTGGAAATGTCAAGACGTTCGAAATGTGGATATTGTGAATGCTTTTGCTAGTAATTTTAAATCTGTTTACTGTCTACTCCGAATAAAGAGGTGCATCTAAATAAACAAAGTTCGTCTCAAGGCTCGCAAAATATTTCAATAGATTATTTCAGCGAAACTGATGTCTTCAAATCTATTAGTTCTTTAAAGAACACTTGTTCACTTGGTCCCGATTTTGTTCCAACCGCTGTGCTGAAGAGTTGTGTACACATTTTCAAAAAACCACTAACTGTTATTTTCAATCTGTCCTTAAAAACAGGTGTCTTTCCGGAGTTATGGAAGATCTCCAAAATTTCTCCAGTGTTTAAAAAGGGAATAAAACATGTATCGAAAACTATAGGCCGGTGGCAATTTTATCTGCTCCTGCAAAGGCATTTGAATGGTTGATATATCATTTTGTCTATCCCCAATTAGAACCATTCATATCAAACGAACAACATGGATTTCGGCCTGGGCGTTCAACCAATACAAATTTGATGGTGTTTACGAATTTTGTCACTAAGTCACTCGACAAAGGTGCTCAAGTAGACTGTTCGTACAACGATTTTTCCAAAGCGTTTGATAAGGTAGATCACCAACTTTTGCTTCTGAAACTTCAGAGGATTGGCTTTAGCGACATTCTTCTGAAGCTATTCACAAATTATCTTACAGATCGTAAGCAATATGTGTCATATGGACTGTATCAATCTGAAACATTTAATACCTCTTCAGGGGTTCCTCAAGGATCTAATTTGGGACCATTGTTATTTTTAATCTTTATAAATGATATTGGTAAAGTCATAAAATTTTGTAATTTTCTCTTATTTGCTGACGACTAAAAATTTTTTGTGAAATACTGACTTCTTCTGATTGTATTAAACTTCAGTGTGACATTCAAAATATAATTCAATGGAGCAAACAAAACAAATTGTTCTTCAATGTTTCCAAATGTTTTGTAATGGCATACACAAGAGCATCCAAAACAATATACTATCGTTATCTCATGGACGGAGTAAGACTTGAAAGGGTTTCAACGTCCAGAGATCTCGGGGTGTTGTTTGATGCTCAGTTATCTTTTAATCTTCATATAGTTAATCTATGTAATGACTCCCTTAAAATGCTTGGTTTTGTTCTTAGAAATGCCAAGATCTTTTCTAACACTCAGATTTTGAGGACATTGTATAATTCCTTGGTAAGAAGTCGTTTGGAGTTTAGTTCCATTATTTGGTCGCCACATGAGACTCGATACTCTTTGATGGTGGAGAGAGTGCAGAAAAAATTTCTGCGCTATCTGTACCTTAAAGAGTGTGGATATTATCCTTGGCTCTTCCCAACTGACTTTTTACTGGGAATGCTAGGCTATCAGTCATTATGGAGGAGGAGGGACGTTCATTTGGGTGTTCACTTTTTCCAGGTGATCGGTGGTCGCATACATAACTCAGAAATTCTGATGGATGTAGGTCTGTTCGTACCTGATAACTATCTTCGACAAAGACAGCATACGATTGTTTTACCTACCGCGATGCAGAACCAACCTGCCAATGGTTATGCCGGTTGGTAGGGCAATCTTGCTACTTAATCGCATCGCCTCGGATGTCGACATATTTCACGACAGTGGGCCTTCCCTTAGGAAAGCACTTTCTAACATTTAATTTTTCTTTTTACATTTTGTTATATTATTTAATAACATAATTATCTACTGTAATTTGTGATTTATTATTGTATTTAGAATGAATTGGTCTTTTTCTGTAATGTTCTAAATATCTGAATAATAAATAAATGAAATAAAATAAATGAAATAAGGCGCAATTTAAATCTGCGCACACTTGCTCCAAATATTCCCGTCTGGGGCGCCTCTATTATTTATCCCCTCAGCCATCCCCTCTATGATGTCGTGCAGGAGACCCTCATGGCGCATAATGTGGCCGATCTATCGGGCTTGCCTCTCTGAAATTATTATAATTTACTTTTATTACGCTTTTTTTTCTTGTATTTATAGATGAATGCCTTCGGTATAACTTTTAATTCAAAATTTGGTGGTTTCTTCGAAAAATACGAAACAATCGACGAAAGAATACGAAGGTGTGACAATTTACATTCTTCTTTTGCAGTTTCCCAAAAAGTAGATTTTTTGAGTTGAGTCGTTTTCGTCCTAAAGGTGCAATATGTAAGAACACAAAAAAACATAACTAATACATTATTAATTACAAGACTCACCGAGCCAATTTATATGGCCTTGTCGGTGGAGCGCATGTAGCGGTGTTTCAAAGATGTTTTATTTTTACGGGACCAACGCTGTATAACTTATACTGCCTTAACAGTTGAAATGTTTTTGACTTTAACAAATAATGAACAACACTAGTTTTTTTTACAGTACAAACAAGAATCTAACTATGTATTTGACTAGTTTTAGTGATTTTTACAGTCCTGCAAGATTTTTCTAGTGCTGTGAGTGTTTTCCTGTAAATTGAGAAAATGGCCAAGGACCTTTCCAAAAAAACTTGTATC
>NW_028280105.1:0-61369 GCF_059751315.1 Micrasema longulum | reverse complement strand
ACGAAATATCTTAATAGAATAATATAACTCAACAATAGTTGAGTTTATTTTCTCTGTTTATGCGTCCATACAATCGCTTTCTTTCAAATATTACAAAAAAATCGTAGGTTACTCAAATTAACTGTTTATAATACGGTGTTTCTGTGAAAATAGCAATGAGGAACTTCAGCCCCACGGGAAATTGGATACAAAAAATGTTTTCCTTCGCGGGGTAAAAATTAGAGCATTAAATTGTAGCTCAAAGTTTCTTGAAAATGTACAGAAAAAATAATAAAAAATATTTTGATAAAAACGCACTACTTTAAATGACGTCACTGGTTCATGTTAATCAACGTATTATCTGAGAGCTATGGAAGATTTCCGGTCTGCTTGTCGCTTCTGGACCAATAGGAAAAACTGAATGAGAATAAGCGGAAATGAACCTCTGACGTTACACGCGGAGTTATTTCAGAAATACAAAACTTTGAAAAATCGTAGCGCCGATAATACGATATATAAAAATTAAAAAAAAAAAATTTTGACTTAGTTTAACAGTATATTAACAAATATTTTTTTTTTTAAAAACTACTGAACTTCCTAATTGTCCAAATTGATTTGGATGAACAAAAAATAAGTATTAATTAACAATTCTACCACTATATCGGGTCACTATCACTCATTGTTTGAAAGTTCAAATGTGTTCCGGATATGTTATTTTAGATAGATTATTAGCAGTGTTAACTGATTATTTTTACTAATCAAAATATGCTTAGTTCAACTATCATATCACTTATTTAAACTGTTTTTTTTATTAACTAATTTTATTTTATTTTATATATTTGATACATAAAATTAGTATGCATATTTAAAAACGGAGAATCTATATAAAACTAATCAATAGAAAATGAAAACGGAGTATTCTCTGTTTATGATAGTCTCCATCTAACATGGCTCAGCCTGTTCTAAGATGCAGATTTTTTATCGTGTAGAGCATAAATTTGTTTTCTTGGATACATATTTTTGATTATTTTTTTATATCTAAATTATACATTTTTGGATTTATTGCCAAATTCCAATCCCAACGGATTATTGAAGCTTTCATTTTGATCCAAAAAACGTATTATCTATAAAATATTATTGTAGCATTATTTTTCTTTTTCATTATTACCTATTTAAATACTAGCCACTTTATTTTTATGTTAAATTATTCTTAATTTTACTTCGTTATATTTATATTTAGAGCATAAGATTTTCTCACTTTGATTTTCATCTTTAATTTGTCATCTTGGATATTTTATGTTTCTTTTTACTTTTATGTAGTTTTAAAAAAAATACATTTTACTTTAACTAATTTGTTTAGTTTTGATTATTCAGTTGAATTATATATTTATATTTCATTTTATATGTTACGTAATGAATTGTTCACTGCTGTGATTGTTTCTGTATTTTTTTTTATTGTAAAAGGTTTCTTGAATCGTAAATATAAAAATAAATAAATAAGTAGTCCTATACTAATATTTCAATAACAAAAAAAACTAAAATTAGTTAGTTATAAATGTCTAGCCTAGTTAGAATTTAAAAATTATTAATATACAAAAATTAAGTATGTATTTTATTTCAATTGTTTATCCTAATTTTAATTTAGTTTGATTCAGTTTGCACTTAAACCGACGTAAGTAAGGGTAAGTTGTTTGTAGTTACTTCATTTGGTTATCTGCATTATTCTTCTAAATCTTAAAAATTTGCTTATTGGTTTGTGATAACCTACCTCTATAATGTCGCCCAACTGGGACCAAATAATTTAGTTCAACCTCTTATAAACACTGACCCAACAGTATACAAAGTTAGTGAAGAAAATATATTACATATTATATAAATACATATAAGTTTATACATAATATATAAATTTTATTTTCATCTACTCATATATAATAATAAAACATCACTCAATCTTAACAATCTTTTAAGTCTATTTAAGTTTACAAAGGTATAATTATGGCATAATCAAGGCGAACATGGCAAGTGTATCATCGCGACTCAGGAGTGACAATACCGATTGCTTCGTGAATGCTTTCCTTTGCTATGGGATCACATCGACAGTACCGTTTAATGAGATTTTATTAACTGTTCTGATGTTGTTTGAGAAATACTTTTAAAAAAGGGAGGAGATGGAGGGCGGGGCGCTAGTTTCATTGGTTAAGGGTTATTAATGTGCTTATTAAAATGCATGTCGTGGTTGTTTTATATTTTTGTGCAACAACAATGGTGAAAGTTTATAGTGGGTTTGGCATGATGGTTTGGTTAGTGTCCTGACGAAAAGACATGTACGTCTCGAATCCGGTAGACATAGAAAAGTTGGCAAGCGGTTATCTAGAAATTTTCATTATTTTCTTTTACATTCGCTGCTCATTTTTTTAATGAAAAAAAACATAAAAAACTTATGTTAACAACTAATATATTTTTTTAAATACTCATATTTTTTAATGCAAATGACACATGGTACAATAACTAAACAAAAATATATTAAAAAACAGTTTTATGTATGAAAACCGAGTGAACGCAGTGGAAATGCGATCTCTTAGACAAATGTGTCGGAAATCAAAGTATGACAGGGTTACGAATGATGAAATCAGGTGAGAGTGTAAATCTGAGTCAAATATAATTGATAAGATTAAGAAAGGGTCTCTGAGATGGTTTGGTCACGTGGAACGAATGTACGACGAAAAAATGATAAAACAAGTGTATATGGCGAAAATGAACGGTAACGTGAGACGAGGACGACCAAGAAAGACGTGGCATGATCAGATAAACCAAAATCTTAAGTCTGGTCATGTCTAAAGCATCTTGCCCACCACATACCGCACACCGCATCTGAGGACATAAGTCTTCTTGGCGGTGTCCACATACACGGAAAATTTGCTCATTGTCAAACGAGAAAAGCTGCCCAAAAGAGCTCTCTGAAATCTGGTAGCCTTAGCAGCTTTGTGCTGAAAGGAGGTTTTCCAGAAGAACATAATATGTACTTCATTGGATTGAGAAAAGATGGAAGTGAATTCTTTACTGACTGGGATTAAATTGATTGGACATGATCAATTCGCCGATATTTTATGTCAAAAGCAGACAGAACCGAATGGCATGTATGACAAACTGAATGATTGTGGATGAAGCTAGGAATGTATGCCCAGATAGACGTGGGTGGCGGTCCATTCTCTCTGCCTACCCCTACGGGGAAATGTCGTGGTGGTTGTAGTATCAAGAGTAGTGGTAGTAGCAGTTATAAATCTAGTAAGGCTTACATTGTTCGCGAAGGGTTAAAAAAGCAATAATTCTACTTTTAAATCTAGGGATGAAAATATAAAGTTAACCCCCAAAAACTCAAGGACGTCTGAATGGGGGACTTCAGATAATGTCTAAGTTTGCGACTCGCACAGTAGACGATTTATTCCGTGTTTAAAAAAATGACATAAATAAAATATTTCATTGATGTTTTTTTACATTGATAACGAAAATACATTGCTGTGTTTTTGTGAACTATTATTCTCTTGTGTATAACGAGCTAACCCTTAAAATAAACTTGAACACGGTGGAGCAACTCTCAAGTCCATTAATTTATTTTAATTATGTTTTATACAGGGTCTTAAGAATTAAATCAATATTTTTCGTTCACTATTGAAAAGTTTGGGGTGCATTTAAAATAAATATGTTGGATTTTTTATTAAGAAGTTTTGATGATTTTTCAACAATGTTTTGAGTTTGTCTACTTAAGTAAATCTGTAATCCGCTGACATCAGTACAAGTGTTTTCTTGAATTACTTTCCGTTACTCATAAAAATAAATAGCATTTGGATTTTTAATAATTAAAAAAAAAATGACCCACTCTCAGAGGCTGAAGTCTTTGTAGGCATTTTTTCCAAATTATGTTATTGCTTAATTTTAAGGTTCATTTTTCTAAAGTGTATTTTTGTAATTATATTTCATATGTTAATATATATATGGAAAAATAAACAAATAAAAAAAATATGATACAAGGAGAATTAAAAACATAAAAAAATAGAAAAAATCATTGATAAACATAAAGGACATCAAGACAAGATATGGACTATTTATTTAGTGTTGTTTAAATCGTTGTAAACTCAAAATAAAAAAGGCTAGATCTTGTTTTGAGTCAACAATACGACAAAGACGGGTTATTAGAGAATTAAGGCCATAGTTTATTCTATGATGATTGATGAACAGTACTTCATTGTTTCTTACCTACGAGTTGGAATATGGAATTTTATCTGTCCCAGTAATGATGGCACATCGATTGTACCATTTAGTATGCTGAACATATTTGGAGTTAATATTAGTTCTTAGTTTTTGTAGACTTCAAATATTCAACATTGACTCTATATCAGCATGTGAATAGTTACCTCTCTCTGGTCCAAGCATCAACGCTACTTTTCAAAGCAAACGATGTTTTATTTATTTATTTATTTAACTTTTTGTACATAATGATTATTTGTACATTGGCGGGCTTATTGCCAAATGGCAATTTCTTCCAACCAACCAATTGTTGGACTGATTCAATGAAAGTTATGCAATTCACATAGAAAGGAGACCTGACCGTAAAGGCATATTCTAGAAGAGGGCCAACAGTTGAGCAATAAATAGTTTTGATAGTGTGGACATTGGTAAAATCAGAGGATATTCTGTTGATGAAGCAAAGTAATTTCAATGATTTAGTATGTTGTTTTATAAAGATAAAGAGATAATTTAATATAATTAAAATAATTACTTATAACCCTCCACTCATTAGCTTGGCTATCAATGACATTTACTAAAAGTACAAAAAATTTTACGCACAATTATACGATCAAAGATATTTCCATATCGCGGTGTAGCGAGATTAGAGACATAGGAGTTATTCTTGATAATAGATTGCTGTTCGGGTCTCATATAAATTCCATTGTTGAAAAAGCTTACCAAATGCTAGGCTTCATTTATGAATTTCCAAACCTTTTAAAAAACCAAATACATTAAAAACTTTATACAACACTTTTGTGCGCAGTAATTTGGAGTTTGCATCCGTTGTGTGGAGTCCACAATACATAACAAACATAGAAAGGATTGAAAATGTTTAACGAAAATGTTTAAAATACCTAGATTATAAAAACAATAAAACTCTTTGTACTTACAGCCAATCTGCCAAACAAAATGGATTTTTTACCCTTGAAAATAGACGCATTGTATCTGAATTATGCTATTTACATAAATTATTTAATAATAAAGTAGACTCTTTTAACCTTCTCTCCAAAATTAATCTTAATGTCCCCTTTCGCGTGACAAGAAATAAGTATTTATTCCATCTGCCAGTCTGTAGCACTAACTATGCACAACACTCTTTCCTCTATCGTTCTTGCTCTAACTATAATGATTTTTTTTCATCTATTGATATTTTTTACATACCATTTAATTTATTTAAAAATAAATTAAGACTTATTATTTTTGGCGGCGATACGATCCCACTTACTATTTAATGATGCACACTCCTGAACACTTACTCCCACACTAATACACATAAACCCACATCTACACTTACTCTCATACAAATACACATAAACACATCCTTTTGTTGTAACACAATTTAATAATATGTATGATTTTTATTTAGAAACTTTGCTGGTCTGTCTTTAAACTGTATTTTTTAAAATGTTATTATATCATTGTTGACTGTTTGTTTCTTTAAAATAAATAAATAAATCTAAAGACCCAGGCATGGAGGGCGAAAATTAACTTATGGAAATCCTTCAATACATTTATACGGATAGCTGTGCTCCAGGAGCTTATAAATCCGAAAAATCTATCAATATTATAATGGAGTAGGATAATTGACTTGTAAAAGTTGTAAGCCTCTAAATTACATGCATAAACTTTTTGGCTAAAAATATAACCGAATAAAACAGTTTTAGGGATCACAAGTTCTGTGACATTCTGTATTTTTACTTTATACATTACGCCGTAAAACTCAGATTTAAAATGTCTATTGGGCACGAAAACAGGTTAAATGCTGGGTGAATCATAAAAAACGGTACTTAAAATTGAATGTGATTTATGATTTGCAGATTTTTTAACGTCTCATACCCGTATTCAGAAACAAAACCCAGTGCCACGATTATAAACGCTATCTTCATCTGTACATATCGCGACGGTACACTTAACTTCTGTACTATCTCTATCTACCTCAGTTTGTTCTACCAACTTGTTATCTCGACGTCATATGATCGAATCTAACCAATGAATGACCCCGAAAATTTAGTCCGCATTCGTTACTTCATTAAAATTTATAATAGTTCTTATTTATATTTTTAATTGGCTTCTGCGATAAAAAGGTTACACTTCAAAGTGTATATTAATTCCAATAAATTCAAAATCATACAAAAAATACTCGCTTAAAAATTATTTTTATGTGATTTTTGACAATAACCAAGGCGGTATGCTTAGCGATCGTCTGTATTTATCTACCAAGCGATTACAAAGCTTCTTTAACGTCTCTATACGTACACTCAGGAAAATAGTAAAGCAGATGGAAAAAATGAAATAGCGTAATTTATTTTTCATAGTGGCAACTATTTACGCCATATTACATGGTTAATTTTATTTCGAAACCGGGGGTGTAAAAAAATCGGTAGGTGATTATTTACTTATATTTACTAACTTAAGTTAGTACAAAATATTTTACAAAGCATAATATGTACATATGAATAACATTTCCAGGACTTAAATAATATTAACTGGTTAAAAAAAAGCTGGTTAAGCACCTTATAACTACTTATAACACAACAACATATAAGGAAAAACATTTATTTTATTTATTGACGGACTTAGTTCATTAAAAAAATGACCATTTTTCGTCGTATGCAAAGACATATTAAAGTGGCGTTCTATCCTCTCTGCCAACCCCTACGGGGAAGCGGCGTGACGGTTTGTTTGTTTATCGTTTGCTTTATCGCACTGAGCTCACTTCGCAAGGACGAGAATACCGCGGCGCGTGGGTGACATTACACAAATCAGATGCACTGTGGTAAGGAGGTTTCGCGCATGCAAATACCACCCTTATGTACGGCGCCAGTCAGCTGGCCTACTTTCATTAGGATACATAAATGTTTCTCTATATAGAATAGATAATGGATCCGGAATATATTCATAATTGATTATATAATAAGTTCTAATTCGTTTTAGCGACATTTTTTTATTTATAACATTTGTAGATCCATGCTCATACTATCAATACTGAAATCTGTTCTGTACCTTAGGGCCAGTTGCATAAAAAAAATCAGTTAAATCATGTTTGAAGTTGAATAAAAGAAAAATATCACATTCAACAAATAACGATACAAATACGTGAGAAAAATTAATTGTATTTTCAAAATCAATGTGGATATAGTCGAGAAATGTTAGAACTAGCTGATCAGCTAATCAAAACTGGCTCCCTCGATATATTTGAAAATCTAAATGTAAAATCTATAAAACAACTTTATATATATATAGTTGGATAATTTATATAGCGCCATTTTTGTGAAAATCACCTCAAGGACGCTGTACAATTAATAAATATCCCAGTACGTCTTGCAGCTACAGAGCGCATGGACGGTTGGGATTCTAGTTCCTCGTTTTCAATTAAGACCAATAAAAAAATATAACAGATAGGAGCTAGATTACAGGACGTCTTGCAGCTACAGAGCGCATAGACAGTTAGAAATTTAGCCCTCATTTACACATTTTAAAAATTGACAAATAAATTTAGTGTATTAATGATACAAAAAAAATAAATTAATAATAATATGAATAATAAAAAGGAGTAAGATTACAACACGTCTTGCAGCTACTAAGCGCATAGACGATTGGAATTCTAGACCCCATTTATAAAATTTCGGTATTTTTAAGTTGGTATATGAAAGCTAGATAACCTATCATCGTGCAGCTACAAAGCGCATGGACGAGTGGAATTCTAGCAAAGTTAGAATGATATCAATAAATTTATAAAAAATAGAGCATAGTAGTAAGTTTGTCAAGTGTTCATGCTAAGAAGTAAGCAATAAAAAACTAAATAAATAAAGCACTGTATCAACTCCATGGTTAACAAAGGGAGATAGATGTCCGAAGAGAATCTTTTGTAGACAGTAGGTAGATATCGTCACCATGTGGTCCACTAGGCTGCTGGAGAATTTTTGGAAACGCACGTGTGTAGATAATGTTGAAGCTCTGTTTCTATACGCACGTAAAAATTATTCTCTACCTTCCGTTACAAAAAAAGAGTTACTAGATACTCCACCCTGATGCTGCAAAAAATAAATACAACCTTCGGTCAAAGAGGATTGACCTACTACTCGGTTAAAGTGTACAATCTACTTCCATTATCCATAAGGACAATTAGTAAGTTCTCACAATATAAAGTTGCTATTAAGAAATGAATAGTGGAGGTGGGTTGCGCAGGAATCGATGAGTGGATCAAGCCAAATATGTAAAATGTGTGTACTGTTTATGAAATTTGTTCTATTAGTCTATATAAATTTGTTATGTTTTTTTATGATCTTTTTAGTTCAAATTGTTTATAATGCTAATGATACTTAGGTGAATTGGATTAAATACGTTTTTTTTATTGTTAAAATTATGTGAACTATGTTAAATAACTAATTTAAGTCATGTTTCACATTTTGTAAAATGTTTCCCTCGGCACGGGACACCCTAGTGAAGGAACATTATTCTGTACAAGAAAAATAATACAAACAATGTAAAAGTATACATAAATAAAATATAAATAACTACATTACTTTTAAAATAAATTTTTGAAAAAATATATTTCCTCAAAAACGACATGTTTGACCGTGCCAATTGTGACGTGAAGATTCGTGACGATGATTTATTTCAATTCAAACGGTCACAAAAAATGTTCAAAATTTAACCGAATAATGATGTGGCCAATGCAATGAACCGTTTTCGCGGGAATTATTTTTTTTAAAAATATTTTTTTGTTAATAAATTTCATATAAGGTACATGTTTTTTTAAAAATTCTATACAGATCTACTTTATACATCTAGTAAATGTTATCACTGTAACTCTCCAAAAAAAGAGAAAAATTTTAATATACGAGTAAATGAGAAACAAAATAAAAACAAAGGATATATAAAGAAAAACATAAAACAATAATACATTCAAACTAATTAAAATTTAATGTTGTTTTTATACGTGTTAAAAAAATGTCTTTAGATTTACTTTAAATCTATTTATTGATATATTATTTTGAATAGTTTTTAGTTCATTAGTTCATAGATATAAAAAATAATATATGCTACTAAATAAAAAAATGTATTGGAATAATTATTCTTCGCATAGATTAGATTGCACCTGATAAAATCAATATCTCTTTTTTTTGTGGACTGGCATAACTACGTTTAATTATAAGAATGAAAATGCCAATACTATAATAATTCTGTTTTAATACATAAGAAAGAGCACGGAAATAGAACAAATAATACAGATACGCTATTTTGTGACTGGTGTTTGTGTGAAAGAGACAGAACAAAATGAGAAATTCGTTTTATGAGTCGGTTATTGGCAGTTAGTGGAAGTGCACGCTGGTTATATGACATGCGGATTTATGATTTTTTATTAATTTTGCTATAACAGGCTTCAACTATCATAGTCATCATTATTCCGTTTCTGCACCTAACGGTGCACAGGCAGCAATTGCAGCGTATCTCGATCATTTTTTAATAACATGAAAGTAAAATGATTAGTCTTACGATTCGGACGTCTGTCCAGGGACTATGAAATATTCCATTGTGAAAACACTTTTTTAAATAAATATTTTCATGTCAACCATGCCGGGAATCGAACCCGAGACCTCTTGCGAGGTAGGCAAACGCGCTGACCACTACGCCACGAGGCCGAATTAAATTATAAACTATAGTATCATTTTTATAAATCATGGAAATGGAATTATTTAACAGTATGTACATCATAATATAATACAATCGAGATGAAGAACATTTTAGAGAAGGTTATATATAAGTCTTAGCATCTACAGGGCTTATGACCTGTTATTTGCTGGTTTAAGTGGCCACTTTATAAACTGTGTAACATTCACGATTCTGCCCATATTTGAACTTCTATACCCCTTCAAATCTTTCATCTGTTGATGTTTGTGAAGTTAAAGAGCTGAAACCTTTATTAGTGCAAATTAGATTCGTGTAATATGTTGTCTCAACTTTGGAAAATTCTGTCTTTTGCTTGAGGTCACACGATGTTACATCACCACATGTAAAGTAATTTAGTAGCACAGCCTTTAATGAGTTAATATGCGTTGTTTATTATTATTAGTCATAGAGGTTAAAAATATAAAATAATTTCAATATAAAATATTTTGTAGGAAGTAAATTGAGTAAAAAGCAACGATGCAAAATTTAATTTGATATAAGCAACTAGTGTTGGAAATGAGAAATCAAGAGAACCTGTTATTAAATTATAATAACAGGTTATGAATATTTTCCGATTTAAGGTTGTGGCTTACTAAATATCGGATGTTACATAACCAACT
Organism: Micrasema longulum; assembly: GCF_059751315.1. Taxonomy (NCBI): domain Eukaryota; kingdom Metazoa; phylum Arthropoda; class Insecta; order Trichoptera; family Brachycentridae; genus Micrasema; species Micrasema longulum. The sequence continues at coordinate 50,810 of NW_028280105.1, read as the reverse complement.
ATTGAAGATAAAAAATTGACGAGTCTTCTATCTCAAAATTATTATCATAATATATTTTATCATTAAAGAGTACAACCTAAATTATTTAAAAAGAGTTTTTTTTCTTTTTTTACTCGATATTTTGATATGTTTTTCTTAATATGCTTTTTGCTATACACAAACATTTTTTACTATGACTTTAAATATGTTCTTACTATGTATTCTGTTATTACTTCGCATTTTACAGGGTTTTATAATATTCTTTACATGGTTTTTACTATTAACAAATTTTAACAGAGATGGATAATACCTTAAATAAGGGAAGGGTTTTTACTATGTTTTAACTACATTTATGATTTTGTTTTTACTACGTTTTCACTATGTTTTTTTCTCATTATTTAACTTTGTTTTTCACTTTTTCCACTATCCTTATAACTGTTTTTATATATATTTTTTGACTGTGTTAGAACGAGGTAAATAACCTTAGTAAGATAGTCAAAGCAACATTTTATAAATAACAATTTTGTGTATGTAATATAATATGATAATGGTAAAAACTGTAGAAAGGTTCAGTCAAATTAAAATCAATATTCGTTAGAAGGTAATGCACAAAAATATTCGGTAAGTATATTCGATTATTTACAGCAGTAGAAGCATCCCTAATTCAACCCTTCTACATCCACTCAACGAAAATTATCCGTCTGACGTCAAATCGTGTTTAGGTACCACTTGCCTAACTAGTTCACATATGTAAATATTTAATCGGGTATCTTCGTATGGGTAAAAGTACGTAACAGCCCTTTGCGAAAGTATATACGAAACATTGTGACTTTTTTTACTTAAAGTAATTTTAATGCTTGTAATGAATTTAAACTTTGTTTCAAAACTCAAATAAAAGTAGCTAATTAGAATAATTACCCCTTCCACAAAAGTTTTTGACATTAATATGATTGCTTTTATATCACTTTGACCTTTTTAAAATGCCATTTTTAAAATAAAATTCAACAAAAGTGGTCCATTTCACACGTATCCTTCAATTCCACGCGGCACTTTAAAATTAGAGTGCTTGATAGACAACTTAAGATTTACTATGTGCAAAATCAGATCATTGTTTTAGTTCACCCTAGGCATTTACAGGGTTTATGTTATGCTGTATAGTGACCTGTTTTCGTGTAAAAAATAATTATATGGAATTTCGACTTACCCAAATTTTTTTTTCGTATGGGATAAACATGTGTATAAATGAGAGATTTCACTTGCATATTTATTTCGAGTTTATCACTAACATAATTGACTATAACAAAGAGAAAATACAATAAAATGAATGCCGACAATACTGGCTGAATCTAACCGTGATACATGGATTCAAATTACGTTAATGTTGAATGTCGTTGACTATGTAGCGTTGGGACAACCGAAACCAGCGCTGGATGAAGAGATTCTGAATTTAGTTTTGTAGATGCTGGTGACGTGTTGCATTGCTGCGTTAGTAGGCCTGGCACTTTGTGTTGCAAGTGCCCATATAGCTCCCCTCCAGCGGCAGCGTTACTGGGTGAGGGCTGATAGTTGTTTACGGCCAAGTTCATTCAGCCCTGTTTGGGCACATTAAGTTGACATTCTATTGGTGAGAAAAATATTTCTGGAACTTCTGTAAAACAATTATGTTGTGCAAAAGTGTCCACAGCTGATTTTAGTGGCCACTTTACACACTGTGTAACACTCACCACTCTGCCTATTTTTGAACATATATAATATATTCCCTCTATTCTTCCATTTGTAGATCTTTATGAAGTCGAATTGCTGAAATTTTAATTGAAGTGGGTGAGATTCTGATCGAATCATTTTACCTAAATACTAGGCAACGCCTAGTATTTAGGTAAATGTTCACGGTAAATGCTGTTTTAATATGTTAATATAAATAGCTCCTCAGGGAGTTGAATCCAGTTCTTGTCTACAGAAATTTGGACAAACTCAAAATATTGCCTAAAAACACTTTTTAATTTCAATAGTTCTTGAACCAGCTGGTTTTATCAACAATATTTTGAGTTTTTTCAATTTTTTGTAGACAAGGACTGGATTCAACTCCCTGGGGAGCTGTTTATATTAACATTTTACATCAGAGATGTAGAACATTTAAGAGAAGGTAATATAGAAGTCTATCTGTTCTAGTCTGTTGTAAAATGTTAATATGTGGATGTTCAAACGTAGGCAAAAATGTGAATGTTACGCAGTGTATAAAGTGGCCACTCAAACAAGCCAATGACAGGTCATAAACCCTGTAAATGCCTAAACTTTCACATTCTCTTCTCTAAAATGTTCTCCATCCGTGTTGTAATTTGTTAAATTTTATTGATTAATTAGTTCACAATTTTTTTGTTTTTTTTATCCCGAATTTTTATTTTAACATGGAAATCTTTCCAGCGTTGTTACGTTTAAGTTTACTCAAGGCATTTTTTGCGCGGCTCTGTGCGAAACGTATTCTGGTGTCAAAAACTGGTTCCAGTGTATAAAGGATATTTTTTTGAAATGCATTTAAATATCCTGATATGTTTGAAGCCTTTATTTATACCGTAATTTAAAAACAGTTTCAAATTTAAATGTTAATATACCATCGTATCAAAGGATTTTTATGCTTAATTTGTTACAAAACAGTCGCACTATATGAATAATAAACATGAATTGATTTGGTCAAACATTTTCGAAATGGCATAAGGTAGAACGAATTATTTCCTGGAAACGTGCCCATAAATTAAAAGCGAATTAAGTTCAAATTCGTTTGAGCATGTTCTCCGAATTTCATTGCAATTACTTGCCAAAGTAACACAGGTGCACTAAATTCACGCTCCATATTACAGGACTTCTAAACAGTGATATAAATTATTGTATATATTTGTATTTCAGTTCATTTTGGATTATTGAGAGTAATAAAAGGATAACTGAAGAACATGTCTAAAACAAACTATTAAAAAATTTAAACTTGGTCTTGCCATGTTTTTTTTTCTCGATCTTCCTCTATTTTTGCATCCATCAACATTCGCATTGTAAATATTTTTAGCCGTTCTTTCAAGGATGTGTTCTTGTCTCTTGCCCCTTCTCTATGATCAAATGGAGCTTCTTGCTACTATCCATGGCCCTGTTATAGGTCCTGTTGGATATACAGAACTGGTGGCTTCTAAAAAGAATTTCAAGGTTTTTAAAAAGTTAATGTTAAAGTTAAAAAAAATTGACAATCGGACTCTCCAAACCCGCGAAATTTAAAAACTCTTGTTAAATTTTGAACACACCTAGTATAAAGTGGCGCATTTAACCAGCCAATGACAGGTCACAAGCCCTGTAAACGCACAGATTTCTACATTTTTTTCTATAAAATATTATTTATCTCCGTTGTAATATATTATAAAGTTCAACAATGTTTCAGTATGTCCAAATGCTTGCAGACTGGCTGGATTTCTCCTCCCTAGGGAGTTATTAATATTTAAATTTATTTCAACAGAGAGGAAAAACATTTTTGAGAAAGCAATATGGAAATCTAGGAATTTACAGGGCTTATGACCTGTCATTGGCTGGTTTAAGTGGCCACTTTACACTCGGTGTAACATTCACCAATCTGCCCATGTCTGAATATCCACATTTCCTCAACTCTTTCATCTGTTGAATTTTGTGAAGTAAAATAGCTGAAACCTTTATCGCGTGGGTGAAATTCATCCGCCTGAACCAAATCACCCACTAGGCAACGCCTGAAAACAATTTTCCATTTTTTTTACTTCTTTTACCAGGTAATTATTCAACAATGTTTGAGTATGTCCAAATGCTTGCAGACTGGATGGATTTCCTCCCTAGGGAGTTATTCATATTGAAATTTATTTCAACAGAGAGGAAAAATATTTTTGAGAAAGCAATATGGAAATCTAGGAATTTACAGGGCTTATGACCTGTCATTGGCTGGTTTAAGTGGCCACTTTAAACACTGTGTCAAAAATGTTTTCCCTCTCTGTTGAAATAAATTTAAATATAATAAAGTTATTCAATTGATTTCTCAAAAGATACTATGCGCATCACTAATCCTAAATTTGAACTCAAATATACGAACTCACACGAACCCGTCCGCGTCCCAACCAGATAGTCCCATTGTTTACGGTATCTACAATATATAAATGAACGTATTTGAACACATGAGCTTTCTACAATTGAGAGACAATCTAAATGACGTCTGATCCTGCCAATCGAATCCTTTGAATGGGTCTTGTGACACTTAAAAGGTCAAGGACTAAAGTGGAGATTGTCAGAGAGTCTTTCTCGTGAACCCAAAGTAATGTGAGAGAATTGAAGACGATTTAGCACTAAAAGATCAATCGAAACGCCCTTACTTGAAAACAAATTTTGGACTTTATCTATAACGACTTTATTTGTATTTATCGTTCAATTTGCTGGAAATAAAATCCGTTTTACGTCGTGACTTAAATATGAGTCAAAAAGTAAAATAATTGACGTCAAAAATAATAATTTACCATAATTCATATTTTATTTTATTTTATTTTTACTTTATTAGTGAAATCAACAGTTCTACATACATATTTTTAGTAAACAAACAGATAAAGTGTATAAACTCAGAACTAATAACAGATTTCCACATAGTATACAAAGTTAGTAAAGAAAATATATTACATATCAAATAAATACATACAATTTATACATGTCAAAATGTTATTTTCATGTACTCAATAATCAAAGATTTTTTAAATATTAATTTTAAGAACATTAAGTTACTGTAAATTGGACGGGATAAGGACAAAAATGCTTGAAGAGAGGATAAGGAGGGGAGGGGAGATGTACATATTTATTATTATAATGTCTACTGAGTTACATAATACATTTTTAGTGTAAATTTTAAATCTGACAGAGTGATGTTAGTGTAATCTATATTTTTAAATTTTGTATTGTACATTGAAAAAGTCCTACGAAAAAAAGCATTTTTAACATACGATGTTTTACTCATTGGTACATGAAACAGGTGGTACCGTCTACAAATCCTGGCTGGCACATGTATTGATATTAAACCAAGCAGCTCTGTACAGTCAACCATTCCTGTCATAATTTTGTAAAGCAGTAGTTGGTCCGCACACACTCTGCGGTATTGTAGAGAAATGATTCCATGGAAGGTGGAGGCAGAGAGAGTAGATACATAAGAAATACCGGTTTTGTATTTAAGGTACTTTATAAATTTGTTCTGAATATTTTCTATTCTACTTATATATATGGCATACTGGGGATTTCATATCTGAGAGGCGTATTCATAATATGTTTAAAAAGAGCAATTAAAAGGAAGTTCAGTTGATATCTGTCAATAGTTAAAGTACATTTGACTTTGACTTGAGCAAATTCAATATAAAGCATTTTAATAACATTAATTTTATGTGCAAATTGAAGTGACATTCCGTCCTGTTCAGAAAAGGTTTCCATAGTGAAGAGGACTCTTAAATTACCTTTGTATATAAATATTTTATATGGCAAATATTTTTTTTTAAAAGCAATGTTTGAAAATTAATGTAATAACAAAATATTTTATTTTTTTAAAAACTGGTTTTGGGATTTGATCATCTTTGAAGATTACTAAAGTATTTTTTTAAGACCCTGAAAACGGAAGTCGAATGTGTCAACAACTATACTACGAGACGGCCTTATCTCCACTCGATTTTGTTTTTCATTATTGCCTAAGAGTAGCCATCGAGTTAAAGCCGCTGATCCAGATTTCACACACAGAATTGTATTCCTCACCCGAATAAAGGCTTAATGAACAAGACAAGTAGGGGTATGCAGAGAGGATATAATGCCACATTACTATGTCTCACAACCCTCTAGTGTGTGAAATAGTTCAGCCAGATAATCTTACCCACATCAAAAAGACTCCTGCACTTATACTTCTCAAAAGTCAAATCTAAAATTGCGATTCAAACAAGCCAATGACTGGTCATAGGCCATGTTATTACCTAAACTTCCATATTGATTTATCTATAAGGTGTGTTCTTGATTTATCTATTAGGTTTTAGCAATATTTAAACGATTTTTGGAAAAATGTATTTATATTTGTTCAAAGTCATTTGAAAGTCACTTTGTAACATTCTTAAAAACAATTTGTACGATTTCTTCAAGGGAACAATCCTTTTAAAATTCAATATAAAATTTATAGACTTCTCAAAAAGGTTCTATTGAATAAGAGTATAGGACACTTGGCAATGAGCTTTGGAAAAGAGAAGACTTAATATTTTTGTTCAAGCTAAAGATACTTTAGTTTGAAAAGATAAAACGGAAATATAAAATACTCAAATGAAATTTTGAAATATTTATTGTGAAAAACATCAAACATTATCTTGTTTACAAAAACGATGAACTAATATTGATTACATATATATGCTCGGCATACTAAATGGTATAATCGATGTTCCATCATTACTGGGACAAGTAAAATTCAATATTCCGACTCGTAGGTTGAGAAAAAAATAAGTACTGTTAATCGATCAGCATAGAACAAACTATGGCCTTAATTTTCCAATGACCCGTCTTTGTCGTATTGTTAACTCAAGACAAGGTCTGGATTTTTTTGTTTAAGTTTACAACAGTTTAAACGAGCACTAAAAAAATAGTCCAGATCTTGTTTCAATGTTCCTTATGTTTGTCAATGCTTCTTTTCTTCTTTTTTCAATGTTTCAAACTATTTTTTTTTGTTATATTTAAACCCTTTAAATTGTATACATAGACAATGTCCGTTAAAAAAAATATATATTGTAAAGTTTATATTTGAAGAACTAACATTGTGGTTTATTCGACTCCCACAGTAAATAAAGCAAACCCACCTAAACAATGGAGGCGGATTCTTTTTATAAATGACATTTTTTCAAAACAATTATCTAATTCCCTACCATCAAACATTAAACCGGCTTTCTACACAACTAATAAAATGGGAACATTGTTAAAAAATCACAAAGACAAAGTCCATAAATATAATAAATCTGGGATATACCAATTAAATTGTAATGATTGCGATTCAATCTACATTGGCAAAACTAAAACAAACTTTAATATTAGAGTAAAAGAACACTTACGATGCTTATATAATAATAGTTTTTCAGAATTCGCAAATCATCTGATCGAAAATAATCATTACTTCAATAAAGACGCTGGATTAAAAGTACTTATTTTTGAAAATAAAATATTAAAATTAGACAACTTAGAAATCTTAGAAATTAAAAATGCGATTCATTATAAGAAAACATAAATTAATAACCAAAAAAACAATATTTCTTTTAGTCCTCTTACTTCTGTCTTACTTCGAAAATAATGATATCAAATTACCACCCGTGTAAGTTAAAAACGACTTGATTTATTGGATGCATGTGTAGTATTTAGTGAACAAGAAATCAATTCATAAATTACGTAAACCTTGACGAAGAAGCTTGTTTGCTTTGAAACCGGTCGGTTGAAAATAAAAATTAGTGGTTAAAAGCAAAGTTGTTTTATTTATGTTATTTAAATAAATATTGGTTTGGGCGATTGAGACAATCCATTTTACTTCTACTTAGCTCCAATGACGAATGACGCATAACCTTCGCCAATTTATTAAACATTTAATATTTAGTCTAATTAGAGATTTCTGTAGATCTAAAATAAGTTTGGGAAACACATTATTACAATAGGACATTGATGACTTAATGGGCCTCAATTCCTGAAAAGTTGATTGTGTAATCCGGAGATGACGAGGGTAGTTTTCAGGGAGTAATTTGTCAGTTCCCACCGTAAATCTTTCAGCTATTGCTTTCAAGGTGGTGAGATAAGGCTATCACGCCAAGGCAGCTCCAAGCTCCCGCACGGATGCGGAACAAGCCCTCTTGTAAAACTGGCTCTCAACTAACTTTGTCGTCAAAGCTCTATCTACGCTGTTGCAAACAAATCCTAATACCGAACTATTTGAGCCAATTTTCACAACTTACCTCAACTCTTGTGTGGCTGTGATGTCACACTAGTCGACACAGAACACAAGACTTGATGTCTCTTGTTTTTTTAAATGATAAAGTCGTATTTTTTGCAATCTTCAAAAAGTCATTTTCACACTGGATTTGTAAAGTAAAAATTGTATAACTATGCTGGATGTTAATCCAAAAAATGTTTATCCTTGCTGTGCGAAAAATAAATGTCCGCTAATTTAGCAAAACATCTGTAAAGCACGTAGAAAGAACTCTTAACAAGGAAGACGGAGACGCTGTTCTGTGGCGGGTGTTGTGTAAAACAGATTCAGCCGTCAGTCGGTTGATAACAGTGATGGGGGACGCACGCTCTTAATATGAGCGGCGTATTTATGATTTTTAATTTATTTTGCGGTAATAGGGCAAAATTATATGTTTGTTTGCATAAATTATGGAAAAAAAAATATTAAACCGTATGTCTCCATGTTTTTTTTTTCAAATTTCTGAACTTTAGAATATTCTGTCTTTTACTGGTGGTAACACAATGTTACACCACGGCACGCAAGGGGATTATTTACCACAGTCTTTTAAGAGTTCAAACTCATTTTACACAATGCTTTATAGCCGTCTGAAAGACGAAGTGGGAAAATTTTGTAAGTCATTAATATTTTAACCATTAACTTTCTGGACAAACATTTTAATGTATAATTTTAAATAATTGTCTACTTTTAATTATAAAAAAACTTTATAGTTTTATTCCACTTTTATTTATAATTATTTTATAATTTTTTACCAGTGACCGGGTTTCGTCGTGACCGACATCGTCAGTCTGACTGATAATTAAAATGCAGTTTCACCAAGAAATGTCAGTAGAAAAACTCAATTGTCTACTTGTTTCGTCAGTGGTGGGATTCGAACTATGGGCCTTTGATCCGTGAGTCCGAGATACTAGCAACGGGTCGGCAACCCGATTCAATAGTGGGATCTATAAAAATTATGTAAATATTTCAATTTCTTTCATCTTTCAAACGCAAGCACAGGATTCGTCTAGTCAAAATAATGACGAAGTGTCATGTTATTGTTACAAAAGCAGTTTCGTTTTAAACTCAAATGTCACAAGTGGTGTATTTACAATGAGGAATTCCAGCCCAACCCGGAATTTAATTTTATAAATGTGTACACGTGAATATTTAAAAATTTTGGAGTAGGATGAAATATCTCGAAAACGCACGCAAAAATAAATAAAAAATGTGAAAAATAGTATTTTAAAAATCGTAAATAATAACGTTACTCCTTATATCTACGTGTAGTATTTCCGGTTTCCGCTTTAAAGCCCCCGCACCTTGTAAGGAACGTTTTGACCATAGAAATAAAAGAGTATAATTTTACATTTCAACCAAAAGTATGTAATAAATATGGAAATAGAACTCTTAAATATTTAGTACCTAGAATTTTTAATTTATTACCAAAAGAACTAAAATTTAACTCACATTGTAACAAGAGCAAAATTAGAAAAATAGTAGCTTAGGTGTAAATATTTTATTCTTTCATATATTTTCTTGTATTTAAAAAATAATTTTTTACATTATTATTTGTATAAACATGTTTATTCTGATCTTTCCGGCTGTTAATTGTTAATTTTTATACGTTATTCATTGTTTTTATAAATGTTAATAATATTATTAAGTCAGTATAAAGTATAATAGTCAGTGTAATATTATTAAGTCAGTATAAAGCTACAAAAAGTGGCTTGGTAACTTTCTAGGTTTTTCTAAATCGAAACGTTTAAAAACAACCATAACATAGAAATGAGCAAATTACGATCTAAATGAAGTAATCAAAGCAATATTCCGTAGATTCTTGTTAGAAATACAACTTACCGCGGTCAGTGAAAGTACGAACGCCAACCGTTTCATGACGTCACTACTGAAAAGCGACACACTGATTACAGTCATTTGGCGCGGTATTTGATAAATGTAACTTTAAAAAACCATATCTTTGTAAATAACGCACAAAAAATATATATATATTTACATATATTTTTGCTTAGTTAAATAGTACGCTAATAGAAAAAAAAATATAAGAAAACGGTGGAATTCCTCATTAGCGATGGGCATTTTAGTTATTCAACAGAAGTGGCAGTAAAAGTTACTGTTTCACAAATTAAACTGTTTAGTGAAACGATTAAAAAAATACATTAAAGAGCAAGTCGGACAATAACAGTTTATTTTGTGTGAGGAATGAAACTGTATCGAAAAAATAGCTGTTTTGTTTTGTTTTTAAACCACCTCTACTTTTTTATGGTGTTATGGGGTTAAGTCATCAGGAACTGATCAGTACGCTAGTAGTATTTTTGTTTGAAGCGTTGGTCCCACTTGAGAACTATTATGATACACAGGGTTAAGAAATTAATAGGTATCTGTGAATAAAAATTAATGTTTCGGTGTTAGGTACCGCCGCCTTTCCTACATTACTGTAGTATAATTTTATTATAGCGTATATCCTGCGGCGGTTTGATCCCAAATTAATACAATATTCACACAATTAAATGAAAAAACTTTAAAAAGTTAAGAATGGAAATTATTTACTCTTCGTGTTCAATTGACAATGTCTCTGGGTATGAACTGAACTAAGATCCTGTGCCGTCCGTTTTTATCAAAGAAAAGTAGTGTTGCTAACCCTTAGTATTGAAATTGTCAAACGTAGTACCCACCTACAACAATCTTTTCACTGTGATTTGATTAAATTAAAGAAGTAAAATAATTTTATGATATTATAAATCAAACACTGATTTGAGTCTACTGAACACTTTATTTTATTTTTACAAATATAAAAACAAAACTTCGTGACAATTGTTTCGCCTTGTTAGGGCATTTTCAAACGAATGTGACAAAGTGTTCAGTAGACTCAAATCAGTGTTTGATTTCTAATATGATCAGTTTAAAAATAGAGTTCTACATAATAAACACCAAATCAATCAATATTTAAATAATATTTAATAATGTAAAAATCTTTTTAAAATTATGGAACTGAAAATTTAACAATGGTATTTCTCGTAACATATTACAACAGTGATGAAGATAAGAAAAAATATGAAAGACTTAGCATTTACAGGGCTTTTGATCTATCATTGGCTGTTGTGAGTGGCCAGTTAACAAATTGTAACTTTCACCATTCTGCCCTTGTTCCATCTGTTGATTTTTCTGGAGTTAGAACTGCATTTATTAACGCGGGTGAGATTCACCAGTAGCTCAATCACAAATACCTATTGACGTGCTAATAAGCGACGTGATAACAATTTCTCTTCATGATTGTTTATCGTTTTCGCAATCACGATAGAAAATTTGTGAAAACTTAATATTAAATGTCAAAATATTTACGTTTCGCGACGTATGATCTTTTTTTAATTTGAATTTCACCGGTGTAAATATGGAAAATTTTCCAAAACTGTTATTTTTATTTATTTAGTAACTAACAATATTTTGAGTTTTTCCAAATTTTCGTAGACAAGGACTGGATTCAACTCCCCGGGGAGCTGTTAACATTAACATATTACAACAGAGATGAATAACATTTAAGAGAAGGAAAAATAGAAGTCTAGGCATCTATCATGGTTTTATTACGTTTTTTTTATTGTTATTATTTTGTTAATTTTCTTAACTTTGTTAAATAGCTAATCTCAGGCATGTTTCACATTTTTTTTAATGTTCCCCTCGGCACGGGACACCCCAGTGAGGAGACATTATTCTGAATAAAAAAAAATACAAACAATGTAAAAGTATATTGTTGATAAATCCACCTGGTCCATGAAGAAGTATGAAAATTGAAAAAATAAAATTTTTAGGCGTTGCCTAGTATGAAGGTGAAATAATTCAATTAGATAAATCTCACCCGCATAAATAAAAGTTTCAGCTCTTTAACTTCACAAACATCAACAGATGAAAGAATTTAAGGAATATAAATGTTCAAATATGGGCAGAATGGTAAATGTTACACAGTTTGTAAAGTGGCCACTTAAACCAGCCAATGACAGGCCATAAGCCTTGTAGATGCCTAGATTTCTATATTGTCTTCTCTTAAATGTTCTTTATTTCAGTTTCTATTTCATAGAACTCTCAAATATTTAGTACCTAGAATTTTTAATTTATTACCAAAATAACTTAAATTTAACTCACATTGTAACAAGAGCAAAATAAGAGAGTGGCTTCTCGATCAACAGTTTATATATGAATAGTAGCTTAGGTGTAAATATTTTAATTTTTCAAATATTTTCTTGTATTTAAAAAAATAATTTAAATAATATTATTTGTATAAACATGTTTATTCTGATCTTTCCGGCTGTTAATTTTTATCTGTTATACATTGTTTTTAAATGTAAATAATATTATTAAGACAGTATAAATATAATCTTCACCAACAAGCTACAAAAATTGGCTTGGTGGAATTTTAGTTTTAGTAAAAATATAACAAGTGATTTTTTTTTTAAAATTGTTAAAATGTAAAATTATTCTATTAAAAAAAAAAAATACATAAAAATTTATTTATTATTTATCATGCTATTTATTGCATTTAGCCAGCGGTTGGCAAGCCAGTCAAAAAAACAGTCGCCATAGTAATTTTTATTTATTTCTTACTTGTTTGTATTAAATACTCCTTACTATTTTGCAAATGCAATATATTGTACTATTGTTTACAGTAAACGCCGATTTTTAGCCAATGAACTGTATATATTTACGAGGAAAACAAAATACAAACCGACGCGAGCGTTGACTAAGAGATTACACACGCGTTGACTTATGACGGCGATAATTTGAGCATGTTCATTATTGTTTATTGTGATCGCTCAAGTGCTTAGCATGTGTTTAAGCACGTCGACAGTTATTTGTGATTGAGCTGCTGACTGAATTTCTTAACTAACATACTAGGCATCACCTGAAAATATTATACAATTTTCGTGCTTCTCTTCAGACTTTTTGCGGATATCAGATCTGCCTTTATTTTATTTTTATTTCATTATCTGTACTTTTCTTTTGTTTTGCAATACAACAGGCCGTGTAGGGTAATATATTTTCAAACCGTCCAAAGTTATATTATGTCCGTCTTTTCATTGTGTACGGCGCTGTACCAGAACGAAAACTTTGGCCCGGAAAGTATTGGAACACCCTTAAGTCAATATTCCACCCCTTCGATATGTGTGTAGGTAATGTTGGCACAGCCCCAAATGGCGACTTTAAGAGTGTTTGTCTGGTCCCGTCTTGGGCAGAATAAATCACCCCATGGTCATTCTTATCTGTGGTCAATAGTGCATAAAACATTGCATATAAAAGACGTTATTTGGAAACTGTTCGACTGCAGTTCAGTGGCTGGCAGGAACGATTGTTTGTGTAAATATGTACCTTATTAAAAAAAAAAATAATTGTGTACTAAATATTATTAAATATTTTAACATAACCACTTACCAATTTTTCTATGTCTACCGCTTTCGAGATGTACCCGTCTTTTCGTCAGGAAACCAATTTAACCAACACGCAAAACCAACTACTCGTATACTACTTAATCATAGTTGTTGCAGATAGCTATAAAACCAACATTTTTTAGTTTATTCAGATAAAATAATATAAGTTTACAACACAACTACTAAATTTTCTCTTTATATATATATAATTTTGCTGTACGTGTGATGTCACCGAACTTCCCCTAAACGGCTTTACCGATTTACGTGCGGTTTTCAGCGAAATGTAAATCTTTGCGCTGTACGTGTTTGTAGATATATATTTTTTCAATCGAATCTGTGAAAAAAATAAGAAGCATAATTTTTTTTTCATCGACCTACCAGGGTGCATTCGACGAGAATGCATGTAACAAAATACTGGAAGGATGTTGTTTTTTCGTGTTATTTTTTTTTTGTTTTTGAATGTTTATAAACAACATTCGCTTTTTATGGATCCAAATCAGGTTCTTTCCTTGCATTTCTTATAATTTCTTCCCATTTATTTCTTTAAAAAAAAATACATTTTCAAAAATCCAATTCATGAATAAAGTGCTCCCCTGTTGGTGAAAAGAGCCGAGTTTGACATTTGCAAAAAAAATCCATATTCGAAAATTCAATATTTTATGTTTTGGAATTTAACCCTAAACAAGTACCTAGGTTATCAATGAAAAGTATTTTTCCAAGGTAATAGCAGGCAAGCCAATGATCGTGAAGGACAACGTCTGTCGGGTCCACTAGTTTTTAAAATAAATTTAATAAATTTATTTACCTTAACGTTTTCCATTACGTAAAAGAAAATACAGTTCTTGTGTAAATAAATAAAAAAAATTTAAAGAAAAAAATAATTGCATTTTTGAATCTACCCAAATATTTAATTTTGAGGGCCATTTTCAACGAGTTGTAAACCAATCACTATTATAAAAAAATGATGATCAAGTTGGAATAGCGTGGGATTCGAGCCACGGTCCCTTGAGCCATGAGTCTGAGACAATAGCCACGGGACCACAACCAGATTCAAATGGAGAGTGACATCTTACAGTTATTTGTTTATTTTATTTTCCATGCATTCAGTAGGCAACTCTTACGGACACTGATTAGATTATTTTTAATGTTATAGGGGAAGTAGTTATAAAAAGGGGAGGAGTGTGAGTTAAAAAGGTATAGGGTGTCCATTACAATAGGACATCGGATAATAGACTATATTGAAATGTTGTTTGATTATTGATGAAATTATTTTTTAATGTCTTCTAATGGGGAATATTTCCATATTAATAACATTTAATAGGTAACACCGGTAGGCATGGAAAAGCCGGTAAGTGGTTATATACAAATATTTAAAAACATTCAGTTAAATGTTTGAACACAAAGTAAATGCTTTAAACATTAATAATATTATATTGATCCAATTAACATACCTCTGTTTTCATGAAAAATCAGCTCAAAAACGCTTTACGATTTGTATTTTCATATGTATTTTAATGCGCAGGTCTACAGTTCTTTGTAAAAAACATAATCTATACTCTTAAAAATGGGAAAAATTTTCCCACCCCCCTCTCATTCCTCTCCTCTCTTCATAGCATAGTGTTAATTTTTCGTATATTTTTATTTTGTTAATCATTGTTTTTGATTTTTGTATAAAATTGTAAGATTCAATATGTCCATGTCTTTGTAATTTTCTCAAACCGAACGGTTTGGGTAGGTAGGAAGAAATTGCCTTAAGGCAATATGCCTGCCCTTATATGTATATGTATATAAAGTAAAAAATAAATCAATTATAATTGATTCTAGTGAATTACTTTATTATCTGTTTCTTGTCCTTAACGCTCACGACTAACGATGGCAGCTGGCCTCTATCACTCTTTGTATGGTCTACCTCTAGGTAGTCCTATTTGAGAGCGATGAGCATCAGTTATTGAAGATCACATATTAAGATGCTCCACCGGGTAGGTGAGCGACTTCTGTGTCTTTTTCTCTCCACTCTCCAGGTAGGTAGGAAGAAATGGTCTTAAGGCAATATGCCCGCCCTTATATGTATATTTATCGTATATGTATATAAAGTGTCAAATAAATAAATATTAGTTTTGTTAACATGAGTTGCGTCCATTTTGTCCAACTTTAAAAATGAGCACATAAAATAAGATAAAATGGTTAAATTTATAGGTCATTCGAAAGAAAAAAATTCTGTTGACCAAGATTTTATAATACATATATTATTTAATTTGTTTACAAGACTTCAAAATGGAATGTCAAATATATGAAAGTGAGCATTTCAGATGCCTCCTTCTGTTCCAGTTTTTCGCGCAACTGGGATTTGCGAGCTAAAGCTGCTTGTGATATTTGCGCAGTGTACGATGAAGAAGCTATGAATTATTGACTTTTTTTTTTGCGTTCCTGGTACTCCCTTCAGGAACTTGCGGATTGTTTCTCGTTATTATTTCAATGCTATATTTATGGAGACCAGATTTTTGAACAGCAAAATAAAAAGTAAAAAATGATTATTGAAAATTATCACATTTCAAAAAATGGCAAATGTACTGTAGTAATTTTAATCTGGCGTCAATTATGAACGCTATCTTCATCTGTATATATCGAGACGGTATACTTAACTTCTGTACCATCTGTATCTTACCACGGTATGTTCTACCTACTTGTCATATCCACATCATATGATCGAAACAAGACAATAGAATGACCGCAAACATTAGTCCGCGTTCCTTACTTCATAAACATTTAAAATAGTTTTCATTTATACTTTAAATAAGCTTTGTAATAAAAAGTTTCCACTTTGAAGCGACTTTAAATTCCAATAAATCCCAATTCAAGCAAAAAATGCTTGTTTGAACTTGATTCCTATTTGCTTTTTGACATTTGGCAATACTGTTAACTTTACAATCGTCTGTATTTATTTACTGAGTGATTAAAAGGCTGACTCTCGATATGTTCTCCCGGAAAGATAGATAAACCAATGGAAAAAATATAATTATCAAATTGTTTTTTTATAGTGGCAATTTTCTAATACTCTTATATGTTAATAGGGCGGAATCAATCGACATTATCATTTTAAAACTGACAATTATATCAAAATTTCGACTTAAAAAATTACTTATTGATAACTCATATTTTTAATAGGCTTTTGGGAAAAAAATGCCAACCTCAGAACGATTAAGAATTTAAATAAATCATAGTTAAAGGAAAAATGCTCGGTAGAATAAAATTTTTGTCACTTTTAATGCGTAGATAAACGTATCGATAGGTTCTAGACCAGTCGATACAAACAGATGTACTTACATGAAAACTATATCGGTAGTGTATATTCGTAATCGGTCTGGAGAATTTTATCTTCAACTATGACGTCATATTAAAGCAATGTCATTTTAGTGCGTAGATATGTGTACCGTGACGTACGCTTCCCTTTTTTTCATATTGATATACCTGCCCAAAACTAGAAGGTGGGAGGTCGGTAGTGTATCTTCATAATCGCTAGAGAGAATTAATCTTCAGCTTTACCGTCCAGGTGAAGGTATGACGTCTTTATTTTCCTATTGTAATCGGGGCCTTGAGGAGTAGAAGTTTACATTTTTGAAATAGAGACAAGCAAAACACATGAGTACGAGTTGTGTGAAGAACATGTTTATTGTTCATAAATCGGGTTGTGGTCCTGTGGCTAGTGTCTCGGACTCACGGACCAAAGGTCCGTGGTTCGAATCCCACTCTACCCCAACTCGATTCCATTTTCTAATAGTGAGTTATTTACAACTCGTTGAAAATGGCCCTCAAAATTAAATATTTGGGTAAATCATAAGAACGCAAATATTTCTTTTGTTCAAAAAAAATAAAAAATTAATGGAAAGTACAAAATAAATCTTCCTAAATAAATGATAGTTTGTACTAAAAAATACGCATATACGATAAAAACCGATATTTTCTGTTCTCATGAGCATCACATCGGCTAGGCTCGCAAAGGTTAACTAACTTCCATAAAAAAACAGCAACTTAACGTCGTTATTTATGTAGTTTGAGCTATAACTTTTCATTTAATTATTGACAGGGTGACAATTATTAAACACCGTTGTTAGGTATACCCTACATAGTCCGATGAATTTCCTTTGAAGTTAATATTTACTTCGAACTGTTATTTGCCTAATACCGTCTGGAAGTTTATTCAAGCGCCCACGCCTAGCTTTGCCTGTCCGGGTTTGACACACAAATAAGGATAACTCGATACAATACGTATGGCAGAGTAACCTAATATTGACATGCCAACAATAGAACAAATAAGCGACATTGAATTTTGGCATGTTTGAGTTGACAAGGCATTTTGTCATTTTTAGTTTCGGTAATCAAATTGTTCATTTTCACGTGAGCTCTTAAAATTACCGGAAAAAAAACAAAATGAGCGAACTTGTCATGTCCATAATTTTATTTTATTTTTTACAAAAGTTAAAGAATATTTGTGGGATTTGATGGTTGAGGATTTGAGCTCCTACCCTAGTTAAAAATTGACAGAAGACACGAGGTTGCTGTTTAATGCGTATTTATTACATGGTGAATAAGATACGATACTTGGTTTTGTAGCGCGAGCGTAGCGGCGATGATGGGGTTGAAGAGACCGCACTTGAACTGAGTGACTGACTGGCTGAACTTTACTGGACTGGGCGTTGACTGCGTCCTGAGGTCTCTTATAGGTCGCGTTTCTTTGTTCTTCATAATATCTCCATGGTAGGGACGACGTTAACACTTTGAGCACCGAACGAATACACATAGTATTTACCCTGTGCCCGGCCCAGTTTTGTGAAATTTCATGCTGTGTGAAGGGTTCCTTAAAAGTCTCATTATAATAAAAACACTTAGTTAAATCAATTGAAACTTTTCATATTTATTTGAAACAATTCATTAAGTTATTTTCATATGATAGTTTTGCCAACATTAGCCTTTATGGAGAGCCACATTGCAATGTTCGAACATATACAGGGTCTGACTCCTTTTTGTGATTAAATCAATGTGATTGTATCCCGGAGCCGTGTAAACACTTAGTAATAATAACCACGCGTTGTGTCCCGGTCCCGTGTTTTAACGTTATTTATCAGCAGTGAAAAGGTACTAATAAAAGTCACTAGATATCAATAAAATGCACTTTTTTGACAGCTGATAAACCACGTGAAAACATGTGACCGGAACACAACGCGTGGTAATATATAATCACGTGTTTACACGGTTCCGAGATACAAAGTTGTTTTGTACTGCAGGACGTTAATCTCGTGTTTTGCAGAATGTTATGAATTGAACTTAATATATAACGCTGACTTGTTTCTTGGAGTCATGTATTTTAGGTGAAATTATTTAGCACGTTGGTGTCATCGATCGTGGACTATGAACCCCACAGGTTTGTAAGGAAGCCAAATAAAAATATTTTCATTTTATATCCAAACATATTAGATGTTAACATAAGTTTTGTCCTTTCTATAAAATTAAAAATGAGCATCAAAAGTGTGTCGGTGGAATAATTTAATTAGATGAATCTCACCCGCATAAATAAAGGTTTCAGCTCTTTAGGTTCACAAACATCAACAGATGAAAGAATTGAAGGAATATAAGGAAAACTGCCATTAAAGATAAACCAGTCACGCTGTTCAGAGTAGTTCGTACTTATAAAAATATTTTATTTTATTTTTTGGCCATTTTCAAGAAACTTTGCCGTAGTGGCTGAAGTTTTTTTATTTATGTACAATACGTAACAAATATTAAAAGGATTGAAAATTTTTTAAATACCTAGATTATAAACACCATAAAACGCTTTGCACTTACAGCCAATCTACTAAACTAAATGGATATTTTACCCTTAAAAATAGACGCACAAAATCTGAATTATGCCATTTATATAAATTATTAAATTATAAAGTAGACTCTTTAAAACTACTCTCCAAAATAAATTTTAATATCCCTTTTCGCGTGACAAGAAATAAGTATTTATTCTATTTGCCAGTATGTAGCACTAACTGTGCACAACACTCTTTCCTTTATCGTTCTGGCTTAAACTATATATTTTTTTTCATGAATTGAAAAAATATAAAACATGCCCCTTTAATATATTTAAAAATAAATAAAGACTCATTCTTTCGGACTGCGATACGCTCCCACTTGCTATGTAATGATGCTCACGCTTACACACACCTGAACACTTACTCCCACACAAATACACACCCTCACAACTCTACACTTACTCTCATACAAATACATACAAACACACCCTTTTGTTGTACCGCAATTTTATATGTATTATTATTATTATTTTTTTTTTTTATTGAATATTTTTTTTTTTACAAAATACATTTTTGAAATACAAAATAGGTAAATATACAGAACATCTTATATATAACGTTTCTACCTCTCTAATAAAGTAGATACTTGTGTTTAGAGAGGTAGTTCGTTTCACATTTTTTATTTTTTTTATAAACAAAGTAAATTAAAATTAAAATTAAAAATAAACAAGGTAAATTTAAAATAAAAAATAAACATTCTTTGGTATGGAGTCTAGGAAGGGGTGAGTCTTATTTTTATTTAGACATTTTGCTTGTCTGTCTTTAAACATACGTCTGTCTTTTTATAATGTTATTAAATCATTGTTGACTGTTTTTTTTACTGCGAAATAATTAAATTAATGTCAAACTGACGTGTTTCCTCGTACAGTTAAGTCGTTGGGGTCAAATAGGTAAATTATTTGATTTCGGATTAGTGGAGGAAGTGCTTTTATATACAATTTAAATTATTAAAAAATGATTTTTAAATAAGCGTATCATATTCAGCGCGGCACAAAATAAATAGGAAAAATGATAAAGTATTGTGCGCTAGGGCAATCTTTTATTCGTAGAAAGCAGAAAACGTTATTCTTACGTATTGTAACTTACAATTTGTCAAGTAAGCAAAAATATAGAGCTTGGACCAGGGTAGGAAGTCAGAAAGATTTATTTCACTGTGCGCCCACACAAATTATGCCGAAGGCAGATTTTTATTGAACTAATCTTTCAAAACAAGATTGTGTAAATTTGGATACAACTCGTTTACCAGGCTTTGAGGGATTATGTGGTTTTGTATCATTTGTAAAAAAAAAGAAAATAAACAATTTTTTACTTTATTTATTTATTATGGAAATCATACAGTTGTTTTAATAAACTCAAGATACAAAAAATAATTTTAAAAAGTAAGACATATTACAGATTTCACTTTGATTTATTATGAATCAATCCTTTATCGTTCTTGCACTAACTATAATGCTTTTTTTTCATCTATTGATATATTTTACATGCCCCTTAATTTATTCAAAAATAAATTAAGACTCATTATTTCTGGCTGCGATACGATCCCACTTACTATTTAATGATGCTCACACTTACACACACCTGAACACTTACTCTTACACTAATACACATAAACACACATCTACACTTACTCTCATAAAAATACACAAAAACACACCCTTTTGTTGTAACACAATTTAATAATATGAATGATTCTTAATTAGAAACTTTTCTGGTCTGTCTTTAAACTGTATTTTTTGTGTTACTTTATCATTGTAGACTGTTTGTTTCATTAAAATAAATAAATAAATAATACAGAAGAAGAAGGGAAAAAATTAAATTCTAAAAAAATAAATATAAATATTAAATAAAAAGTACATAAATGCGAGAAGATAATATGGTGTAGTCCCAACTCTACTTTCTTTTCGTCTTTCTATCTGCTTCCATAAACATTTACGTTTATTACTAAAGATTCACCACAAAAAATAAACATGAGATACAATAGGTGAATGCAAAAGTAAAAGTTAATTGCAAGAGACGGAAATCATTTTTGAAAAGCGGATATGCCTGTCCTTGGCTGGTTTAAGTCGCCACTTTACACACTTTGTAACATTCAGCATTTGCATTTTGTTTGTTTGAACATCCACATTTCCTCAACTCTTCCATCTGTTGACTTTTTTTAAGTAAAAGAGCTGAAACCTTTATCTTGTGGGTGAGATTCACCCGGCTGAACCGATTTACCAACTTGGCAACGCCTGAAAACAATTTTCCAATTTTAATGCTTTGTCTTTTACCAGTTAGTTAGTTAAACAATGTTTTAGTTCTAAATGTTTGCAGACCCGCTGGATTTTTTCCCTAGGGAGTTATTTAGGTCTAAATTTGTTTCTTTAAACTGATAAAATAGAACATTTAAGATAAGGTAATATAGAAGTCTAGGCATCTACAGGGCTTATGACCTGTCAATGGCTGGTTTAAGTGGCCACTTTACACACTGTGTAACATTCACCATTCTGCCTATATTTGAACATCTATATTCCTTTAATTCTTTCATCTGTTGATGTTTGTAACGTTAAAGAGCTGAATCCTTTATTTATGCGGGTGAGATTCATCTAATTGAATTATTTCACCTACATACTAGGCAACGCCTGAAAATATTATTTTTTCAATTTCTATACTTCTTCATGGACCAGGTAATTTATCAACAATATTTTAAGTTTTTCCAATTTTTTGTAGACAAAGACTGGATTCAACTCCCTGGGGAGCAGTTTATATTAACATTTTACAACAGAGATGAAGAACATTTAAGATAAGGTAATATAGAAGTCTATCTGTTCTAGTCTGTTGTAAAATGTAAATATAAACAGCTCCCCAGGGAGTTGAATCCAGCCCTTGTCTACAAAAATTTGGACAAACTCAAAATATTGTTGATAAAATAGCATAAAATTTAAAATCAACACTTTGCACCTATATTAAAAAATATTTTCAACACATTTAGACGGTTGACTTAATGCATTCTGTCAGTATAGTCTCGATATAATATTTATATATCTGGTAAAGTATGTTGATTTCTTTTAGTTTTTTTCGTAGGATTAAAGTTAAATTTATTTTATTATTTTTAGTAGAATAGACCACACCTTTTCTAACCGATCTATCACGAGAAAAGTATTCAAGGAGTAATCAATTTGTTTGGTGACGTTTCGTAAACATTTGCAGATCCATTTTCGGATCAGGTGTCAACTTGTTTGCGTTGTGGAGTAATGCTACGTATAAACCAAAAGAAAACCTCTTTACATCTTAACATAAATCATTGTTTTCCTGATAAAAACCACGAAATGACAAAATTTGAGAAAACAAGCTATGAATACGTGATTTTTTGAGCTTCATCAGCTGACGGAATCCTTAAATACTAGAGATTTAGGTTCATAGTCAACATGGATAATTTATTTATTTGATTCATTAATTTAATGAAATTTTATCCCTAGTATGCCATAAAAATAAGTAGAATAAAAAATACTCAAAACAAATTTATAAAGTACCTTAAATACAAAACCGGTATTTCTTATGTATCTACTCTCACTGCCTCCACCTTCCATGGAATCATTTCTCTACAATACCGCAGAGTGTGTGCGGACCAACTACTGCTTTACTAAATTATGACAGGAATGGTTGACTGTACAGAGCTGCTTGGTTTAATTACAATACATGTGCCAGCCAGGATTTGTAGACTGTACCACCTGTTTCATTTACCAATAAGTAAAACATCGTATGTTGAAAATGCTTTTTTTCGTACGACTTTTTCAATGTACACTACAAAATTTTAAAATATAGATTACACAAACATCACTCTGTCAGATTAAAAATTTACACTAAAAATGCATTATGTAACTTAGTAGACATTATAATAATAAATATGTACATCTCCCCTCCTCTCCTTATCCTCTCTTCAAGCATTCTTGTCCTTGTCCCGCCCAATTCACAGTAACTTAATGTTCTTAAAATAAATATTTAAAAAAATCTTTGATTATTGAGTACATGAAAATAACATTTTTATAAGTATAAATTGTGTGTATTTATTTGATATGTATTATATTTTCTTTACTAACTTTGTATACTATGTGGAAATCTATTATTAGTTCTTAGTTTATACACTATATCTGATTGTTTACTAAAAATATGTATGTAGAACTGTTAACAATAAAAATATTTAAAGAACAGGTACATTCCACTCCACTGGCCCATAGGCACGTTCCGGAGTGTCAGTGTATTATTTATTTTTTACAAAATAGTACAAACATATTACAACAGAGATGAAGGACATTTGAGAGAAGGAAATATAGAAGTCTAGGCATCTACAGAGCTTATGACCTGTCATTGGCTGGTTTAAGTGGCCACTATACACACTGTGTAACATTCACCATTCTGCCCATATTTGAACTTCTTAATTCTTTCTATTATTTCATCTGTTGATGGTCAGAGTGTTTGCCTGCCATGCTAGAGGTCTCAGGTTCGATTCCCGACATGGTTGATATGAAATATTTATTTTAAAGGGTGTTTTCACACAAGAATATCTCATAGTCCCTGGGCTGGTACCGAAAGCGTAAGACTGATCATCTTACCTTCATGTAACAAAAGTGTACCAATGGTGTACCAATGCAGAGCCCTATACACCATTAGGTGCGGAAAGGGGTTGATGATGATGATGCCTAGTATGTTGTAGGTAAAATATGAATGAAAAAATAATACTGATGTTGTACGAAATATTTTTATGTCAACAAGAATTAATTCACGTCTGAAAGCCAAAACGTTTTGAATTTGATCCGATTGCGTCAAAAAATACGTTTAAATGTCAGTCAATAAGCTTAGGAAGAATTAGTTGTATAATGTTTGTTAAGCAAACAGTCAAATAAGAGGCGCCAGCGTCGGCGTCGCGACGCAAACATCTTAATCTCCACAAAAGCCTTATTTAAACATACGAAATTGACAGGCGGATTTAATCAAAATATTATTCATTATTTATACCTGCTACTAAAGGCTTATTATTGCTTGAAACGTATTTTTATTATTCTACTTTTTATTTTCTATAGACCTATGTGGTCTTTTCTCCAGAGGGTTGTACTTTCTGTGAGGTGGATCTACATCTATTTTTCGAATTCCGTTAGGCTAATTATGAAGTCCAGCATTGAGGAGACTATGAAAGCAAATTGACTTTTCATGCTCACATCGAGAGAACATGTGACCCTGCATTGAAGATATTGGGTTTTATTCTCCGAACTGGCTGGGATTCCATGATCCCCGTACACTCAAAATCCTGTACAACTTGTTGGTTTGCACCAAGCTTGAGAGTGCTTTGGTGATACGGAGTCCGCACTAGGCGAGATATTCCCCAGGTTGGTGAGGGTTCAAAAAAAATCTGAGATATCTCTTCATGATGGTGTTTGGTAGTTATCCATAGCTCTTTTCCACTGCATTTTTCTTGGGCATGCTTGGGACCAACAGTTTGCAACTTAGAATAAATGAGTTTGCACTAACCAATTTTTTCAGAATGATCTATCTATAGTTCTATCGAGAGCTCATCCATTTTGGGGAGTATCAATTTTTATGTTCCTAGTGATTAGTTCCGACGGTATCAGCAAAGACTGTTTTATCTCCCGGTTTCTAGAACCAACCTGCCTCTGGGTATGCCGATTAAAAGAGCAGTCAGGCAGCTGAATATTATTACTACGGAGATCGACATCTTTCACCAATAAAACTGTGTTCAAGAGGCAAATGCTCTGCGATTGGAGCTTATTATGCCTTAATAATGCCAAGAGTTTCTGGTTTGATATATTGTCTCAATATAACGCCTCAACTATTTTGGCATTTGTAATGTTATGTAGAGAAAGTTGACGGCTTTAAATACTTGCAAGTTCTGAGAACGGAAACATGCACAAAGACCTCGCAACCTGCCTAGAATTTGCTGGATCAACTTTTAACATAGTATGTGTTGTCGGAAACTCTCGATTCGAAATGCCGATTATTTATCTGTTATGCTTGTACTCCTTGTTAATGCTTGTACTCCTATATGGGTGCGAATCTTGGCACCTTACCAAAGCTCAGAATACCAAACTTCTGAGTTTTGAGAGTAAGTGCTTAAGGAGAATATTAGACAAGAGGTGGTTCGATTTTATTACTAGCATTTAAGTCCAAAAACGGACGCAGCAGCTTCCTATAACAAGCATTTTAAAGATGCAGTGGTCGACCTGGCTTGGACACGTGCTGCGCATGTTTCAGGAGAACCTAAACCCAAGTTACTTCTGCTTAAAACCTGACGGCTCACACCCTCGCCATCCTGAAGAGCCGTCGATGACGATCTTTTGGCTTCATTCAGTGGAATTTAGGGCGCTAGATTGACGTGGTAGGAGGCAAAAGTGCTGGCTGGCAAAAAGATCTCCTGGAGGCAACTGGAAATGCCACCAAGGAGTGGATGTGGAAAAAAATAGAAGAATGTTATGCTGGTCAAACAAATTAATTTGAACTTGTATATTTGAATTAAAGACTTGCTGTGTCCATTCTTCGAACACGACCGTGATAGTTCCTTATTCACTGTCACTTCATATTACGACTTACTCTGCCTCACAATCTCTCTTGTTCTGGTGTTCTTTTAAAGATCTTTGGAATTTAGCCTGCTATCATCTCCAGTGTCTTCAACTCGGAAGTTCCTTATATTTGTTCAGTCTTGCCTGTGTCTGCCCTCACTTCAACGTCACATTTCATTATTCGTCTTACTTATAAAATATACTAAAAATGCTTCGAAAACATAAAAAAGCTGCTTTTGTTTTGACGTGCCTAGGAAGAAAGTTATTGGGAATAATCAGGGTTTTAATGCTAATTATATTTGTGTTGGGTAAGCTTTGAATAATTTTCGAACTATTTGGAAATCATTATTATTCAAACTGTTCTTGAATACATAAATATATTCATAGCATTACAAAGCTGACGTCAGACTATCCATTAACCAATAAACTAAAAGTTTAGCGCAACTTTGTTTATTGGACCAAAGTTTTTGATTTGTGTTTAACCTGATATTTGAGGATGTAATAATTAGAATTAAAATTTGTTTTATGATTAAATATTTTACTTATGTAATGTGTAAAAAAAACTGCATTGAATCCGACCAATACATTTATATTTAAACTTGACTTATTAGTCAAAAACATCGCGAATTAGCTGATATAATTTATCTATTAAAAATTGCTTTTGGTTGAATTGACTGTCCTTAATTGCTATCTAAACTCTCAACCAATGTTCCTCAAAAAAATTCTTAGGAATAACCTTTTTTATACTCCTTTTATCTCACCTAATTCTTGGCAAAATTCATATTTATTTTATAGTATTTTTATTTTTACTTCACATACTAGTCAGTTCAGTCAGATGAATCTCTTCACAACAATAAAGGTTTCAGCTCTTTTACTTCACTAAAATCAACAAATGGAAGAATTGAACAAACATCGATTTTCAAACAGAGGCAAAATGGTGAATGTTACACACTGTGTAAAGTGGCCGCTTAAACCAGCCAAAAACAGATCATAAGCCCTGTAAATGCCTTGTCTTCCATATTTACTTATTTAAGGTATTCTCCATCCCTGTTGTAATTTGTTAAACTTAATGACTCCCGAGGGGGTGAAATCCAGTCTTTTGTCTACAAACATTTGGACAAACTCAACTATTGTATAAATATTAGTGTTTACCTGTCTATTTCAAAACTTAAGCCCTCGTATCTATAAAAATGTTTAACACATAGGCAGAATGTTAAATGTTACACAGTTTTGGTCACCCCAATGCCTAGACAATAGAGTGAATATTCACTTATTTAACATTTTTTCCATCTCTGTCATAACACAGTTATGAAAAAAAACAGATGAAGTTATGTTACGAAACACTAAAAAAACTGCCGTTTACTAAAATATACACTGTTATTTTTTACAGCTAATATACAAAAACAATAATATTTTATTGATATGTGATCTAAAGTTTTTGTCACCAACGGTATACTCATAAAATCCCTCTGACGTAATTCTCAAATACACATTTATGTAAAATTGTATGAATTTTATCATACAAAGACCATCGGATTTCCTATGCTGTTATCTTCATACATATAACAGGGGCTCTCAATTCCTGGTCACATTTTTTTTTCTACTTACCATGGAAACTTGCGACCGCGGTCGAAACGTGATTTTTAAGAGGAATCTGTGGGAAATCAGTTCATGATAGTGACCGTGTTACAAATGATGGAATCAGGCCAAACTGTAAATCTGAGAAAGGTATGATTGAAAAGATTTAGAAACGATATCAATATTTTTTTGGTTATGTAGAACGAACGGATGACAAAAAATGGTAATTCATTATTTTACAATAAATTAGAGAATAATGTGTACTTCTCATTTGTTTTCTCCTTTATTCCCTCAATTTAACTCAAACAGAAGAAGGTATCAAAATTGCTGACTTTTGTCTACAAGCCATTCCATTTTGAAGGCTTGTGATCAAATAAAATAATACATGTAATGTACAAACAAACACAAGACCTTTTATAGCAGTTGCAGTTTAATCTTTGCTTAGGAAGGTCACGTTTGTGAGCTCCGCAAGTCAAAATTTTTAAAACAGCGATAAAAGTGTTTTTTTCTTTGTTTTGTTTTAAGTGTTATATATCGTTCGATTCGTTATTTTTGTGCGTTCCGAGCAGTGTTTTTATTTTTTTTGTATTTTTAACAGTTTTCAAGTTAATCGTAAAAAAGTGATTTTATGTGTAAAAAAAAAATATATTTTTTAGAACGCTGCCCTGAGGGCAGCGTATATGTATGTATATATTATAACAGTGTTGTGTATTTTTATAAGACGTTCAAAAAAGTCCGTGGTAAGTACAGGCTAACTATCACCGTTTCCGAGATATACCGTTTTTTCGACATACCACGTGGTTGTGGAAAAAAATTGTGTTACTAGTGACGTAACGTTTTGATAAGTCAATCTACGCGGATCGATAAGGTAAGTGCAGTTTTAGTTTTTAATTTTGAAAAACATCAATTTTGTGTCATTTTTCTACCCAAAAACTGAATTTCGACTCTTTTTCGGTGAACGCTCTCTTTGTGATAAGCGGTAGAAATATTTTGTGTTTTCCATCAGACGCGCCCTTTGATGAAGTACGTTTAACTTCGTGACAGTGTATTTTTATCTCTTCTAGTTCCGGAGTTATACCGCTTTTTATTCAAATACCTAAGTGGGTAGTAATATAATCTCATTGGGTGTACCACAGGGAAGGCAGAGTAGTATAGCGAAGGAAAGGACGTGCCTTGGTATTGAAGGGAGTCTCTCGTCTGTGTGGTTACTCTTTTGGCTGTTTGCGTAGGTTCCCTCCACTGTTCTTCCCTTCCCTGCCAACATTCCCGGGGCACTCGTCCGTCACTGAGGTGACACTCCGCGGACCTCGAGGGCCAGCTAGCTTGTATCCGGCTGTGCTTCTTCTCTAGTTCGAGGAACCACCCTCGTAACTGGAGTTTGGGGTATCAGTTGTGGACAGGGGGTATGGAAGCGTAGGAGTCACCACCTTATCTTCCAGACCACTCTGTTCCCGGGGTAGATTAGGATATCCGTCTGTGTCGGGATTGTCGAGGAAAGGTCAACGGATCAGATCCGATTTTATCTTGATCACGGCAGAGGGGAATTTTCCTCCACGGACTAGGAATTTTTTTTATTTTTTTAATTTTTTTTTTTAAATGTATTTTGCGGCTGCTTTCGTTTAGCGGGGGGGATTTATTTCCTACCCGGCTATTTCGTTGTGTTGGTTAAGGGTCGGCGCGCTGTACTCTCGGCGCGGCGTACTCTCGCTTAGATACAGGTCCTCTTTGGGGTCGCTATCCTTGCGACCACATCGACTATTTGAACTGTTTTAATAAACAGATCAATTTAGTGCAGGTGCTGGGCGGTTTTACGTTGAGCTTGGTTTCACCTCACCCGGAAGTTTCCGAGTGAGGGTGTAGACATCTTTTCCAAATTTATTTGGAAAAGGAGGCCAACATCCTCCCACATCCATTCCTAGCTGAAACAGCAGCTTAAAGATGTCGTCACCGGAGAGTTTTTCGGCTCTAGGAAATCCTTTCGAGACGTCCGGTCTCACACCACGTTCACCTCCCACGACTAGAATAAGAAGAACGGCTAGCAGTCCGGAGCTAGAGAAAAGCACTAAAAGTACTCTGAAGAGAAACCCCACGCAGAAACAAGCCCCAATATTGAAGCAACCTGCACCGCAGAAGCAACCAACGGAACAAAAAAAGGCTGTTCAGGCTAAAATTGTTAGGAACACAAAACAAATTCCAATTAATGCACAGAAATCTTCTGTTTCAGTAACGGCAGAAGAATCAACAACCCCAGTCCCCGCAGCATCCATCTTTTCTCCTGCAGCTAAAGGTAAACTAGCAGATAACTATCCGCTTGACAGCATCTCTTTAGAAGTGATAAAACTATCTACAAAAGGTTTGCGATTGGTAGATCCTCTTAAGGGAAATATCAATAAAGAAACTCGGGAAGGTCTGATGTCAATTTTTACAGATATTATTGATATGGCAACAGAACTGGCCAGAAGGAGCCAGTTGCAGGACGTGACTCATTTAAAAGAAAAAATGGCCCTCATTCAAAGGAATGCAATGATGCCACATGCAACTGCCAGCGGGATTTCTCCAAGCAGTTATGCGTCTGTTGCAGCGTCAAACTCTTCACACGCTGTTATTGTAAGTGCAACAGATAAATCAAAGACGACTTCTGATATCAAGGCGACGCTGAGGCAGGATGTCAGACCAGCAGATTTGAAGGTAGGGGTTAGTGCGCTAATATCAGCCAAAGACAATAAGGTTATTATAAAATGCCCAACGTTTGATGATGCTGATAAAATCAGAATTGCTCTTCCGAGACTGACGAAAGGCAATTTGGTTGCTAAGGAGGGAAAACGACTCATGCCCACTGTTATTCTTAAAGGAATCGAGAAGGAGACTCGTGATGACGAAATAATTGAGTATATTCTCCAACAGAATGACTCAATATTCGATGTCGCTGGCCAGGACAAAGACGCTTTGAAACTTCAACGGACTTTTAAAAACCGAAATAGCGAGAGACTTAGAAATGTCGTCCTCATAGTTAATAATGATGTTCGTGAAGCAATGATAACTCAAGGCAGAATAAGCATAGGCTATCAGCGCGTGCGAGTTGAAGATAGCTGCCCGATTATGCAATGTTTTAAATGCATGGGCTACGGACACTCTGCTTCCAGATGCGGCGAGAGCAAAGATCGTTGTCTGCACTGCGCGGGCGAACACAAGTCTTCAACTTGCACAAATAAAGATAAAGAGGAGGAGTATCGCTGTTGGAACTGTGTCAAGATGGTAAAAGGAAAGACCGACGCCTCGAAACACAGAGCCAATGACAGGGACTGTCCTTATCGTGCAAGAATTGTGCTCCGCACCATGGAAAGGATCAACTATGGCTAACACGACTCGGGTATCAAATGAGGGGATCCAAGTTATTGCCGACGGCGCGGTTAAAATAATTCAGTGGAATTTGGGCCGCTGCAAAGCGGCACAAGAAGAAGCATTCGCCAACAGGATGGAAGCCGATATACTGCTGCTTCAAGAACCCTACACGGGCAATTCTGGCAGAATTAAAACTTCAGGAGTTACTGTTTTTCAAACAGTGACATCTTCCAAGCCAATCTGCAAAGCAGCAGTAGTCTTTTGCAAATCCAATTTGTGTGGTATTTTGTTGAGTAAATTTAGTGATTCCAATACTACACTGGTGAGAATAGCCACAGAAGTCGGACCTGTTATTATTGGATCCATATATATTGAACCCAACTCTGACATCTCTCCAATCCTCAATAAGCTGAGACATCTCAAGACTAACAATATTCTTATTGGAGGAGACCTGAACGCTAAAAACGTTTGGTGGGGTAGTACGAGAACAGATCGGAGAGGGGAAGAAGTTGCAGATTTTTTCTCGGAACTAAATCTGCATACCTTAAATTATGGCAATCAGCCTACTTTCGATACCTACCGTGGAAACCGTCACTTAAAGAGCGTTATTGACTTGACATTCTGTTCCACTAGCTTATTAGACAGTGTTGATAAATGGAAGGTGGAACCCAACTTTAATCAACTCAGTGACCACAATCCTATTTCTTTCGAAATTTCTGCTAGAACATGGAACCCTACGGATTCAAAAACTGCCATTTACAATACCAAAAAAGCTAATTGGGAGAAATTTTCTAAAGACACAAAATGCCAACAAAGGATTCGAAAAATAACAAAAGAATCGTTTTCCGAATGTAAAAACACGCTTGACTTGGAAACCAAAATTGCCAATTTGATGGACATATTAAGTGAATCGTGCAAGGCAAGCATACCAATTAGAAAACCTTATAAAAGGAAACCCTGCCCATGGTGGAGCGTCGAACTTGACAAGCTCAAAAAAATTGCGATAAAATGTAAACACAAGCTCCAGAACTCAGGAAGAATTAGAAGAGAGACAATAACACTTCCTGAGTATTTAAAAGCAAAACAAGATTACAAGAACGCTATAGAAAATGCCAAAACCGAGTCATGGAAAAGTTACTGCGCTTCACAAGACAGGGAAACAGCATGGACTGCAATTCACAGAGTGCTGATTAAAGGAAGAAGGAACATCCCATTAGCTACCCTGAAAGACGGCAGCGAACATCTAGCATCGGCTGAGGAAACTGCCGAGCGACTACTACGGAAGTTTTTTCCAGACGATGATACGCAGCAAGAAACTCGAGAACAAATCGAAATCAAACGGATGGCAGAAGTAATACCTTATACTGATGACGATCCACTATTCACGGAAGAAGAGATAGAAGATATAATAACAAATATAAATTCGAGTAAGGCACCGGGAGAGGATCACTTCACCGCTGATATTTGCCTTCATTTTTTTAACGTGGATAGATCATTAGTAACAAGTTTGTATAATGCATGTCTTAGAATAAGTCATTTTCCAACTCGCTGGAAAATTGCAAAGATCATAGTTATACCAAAACCAGGAAAGGATGACTTACAAGATATCAGATCCTACAGACCGATTGGCCTCATTTCAGTGTTTGGTAAGGTGCTGGAAAAATTGATCATCAATAGAATAAACTGGAATTTTCATCGTCAAGGTAAGTTAAGTTCAAAACAATTTGGATTCACCCCTCAAAAATCTACGGAAGATGCTCTCAACGCTTCCGTCAAGATAATTAGAACGGCGCTGCATGATAAAAAAATATTAATAGCGATCTCACTCGACATCCGCGGAGCCTTCGATAATGCTTGGTGGCCATTCTTGATGTGCCAACTAAGTAGGAAAAGGTGCCCTCGAAACCTGTTTATGCTTGTAAAAAGTTACCATCACCAAAGAAGAGTTAAATTGTCACACTTTGATGCTGCACTTGAGAAAATCACGACCAAGGGGTGTGTTCAGGGATCCTCATGTGGACCAAGTTTTTGGAACTACATTGTAGATGATGTCCTTCAAAAGGATTTAGGCCGTGGAGTCGAACTGACTGCATTTGCAGATGACCTCCTATTAATAGTTGTAGAAGACAAAATAAATGAACTCGTAAAGAAAACGGAAGATGCTCTAGAGATTATAACAAAATGGGGATTAAAAGCCAAACTAAATTTTGCTGAAGAAAAAACAAATGCAATGTTCATTTCTAGAAGAAAAGACCAGCAGCCCATCATCCACATGAATGGAGTCCGGTTGAAATTCGTCGATCATTTTAAAGTTTTAGGTATAACCATAGACCGCCACCTGAATTGGTCTAAACACATTGACAATGTTTGTAAAAAAGCTGCGGCTATTACAAACAAACTTGTTCAGGCCGCTAAACCAACATGGGGTGCATCACCGGAGGTAATGCAGCAAATGTACGTAGGAGCGGTCGAGCCCCTGATTACATATGCTTCAAGTGTGTGGGTAGATGCGGTAAATAAAAAATATAACAGGAAGAAATTGGACTCCATTCAGAGACAAATTGCCATCAGGTCTTGCAAGGGCTATAGAACAATCTCCTTGGTGTCTGCTCAGGTTCTTAGCGGCTTCATGCCACTCGACCTTAGAATCAAGGAGCTTGCAGAAGCTTATGAGGTTAAGAAGAGTCTCACTCTGCAAGACTTGCCAACTGACAGGTTTTATCAGGGAACCGGAAATTTTTTCTCCCTTCCTCATCCCGCGGAGCGATACCAGATAGACTATGGATTCAATGACCAAACGCTGCCTGACATGAAAGAGAACGAATTGAGGATCTTCACTGATGGCAGTCTTTTAAATGGCAAAGTAGGTGCAGCATTTGTACCCTACGATGGCGTAAGAGAACTGCCTGCCAGGAAGTTTAAACTCGATCACTTTTGCTCAGTATTTCAGGCTGAAATATACGCTATTAGAGAATCTATAGCTTACGCTTTAAAAAAACCGCCTAATAGATGGAAACATATAACGATTTTGACAGACTGTAAATCATGTATTCACGCGATTGCGGACCGTAATTCGGTGAACCCAATGGTCATGAGTATACGAACTGATATCCAGATATTAAAAAATCGATCGCAAAATGTGTACATTGGCTGGATTCGAGGACACTGCGGAATAATTGGCAATGAAAGAGCTGACGAAAAGGCTCGGGAAGCAACATTAAAAAAAACAGTTCCTGATTTTGCTGACTTCCCAATAAGTTTTGCTAGGAGAAAAATAAGAAGCAGAACTTTACAGCTCTGGAATGATCGCTATTTAGCAGAACCCACAGGAAAGGTAACAAAAATGTTTTTTCCATCTATTTACCATGCTTTTGAATTTAGGAAACTGCAGCGTGCAGGATACGAACTCACACAAATCCTGACAGGACATGGCGGATTTATGAGTTATTTACACAGATTCAAAATATCTGAGATCAACACTTGCCCATGCGATGATGTTACTCTCCAAGATGTCTCCCATCTATTGATGCATTGCCCCTTTTTTAGTCTGCAGAGAATGCAACTGGAGGCGCGATGCAGAAGTCTAAATGAGGATTTACACGACGTGCATGTAGTGATTAGTCACAGGGACTTGTCAAGAGAGGTATCATTATACATGACAGATATAGTGAAGGCAATAAAAGGTATCAATGATAGCAGGACACCAAATGCCGAACACTGTTCAGGTGGATCGGAGGATCTGTTGACGAATGGCAACGGTCCGCCTTCTTTTGACGAGTTTTCTGTCCTTACCTCTTGAAACAGGTCACAGCCGAGACATCTTACTGATCCTTTTATAAAGTGACGAAATAAAGTTTTTCAGTAAAGTAAATATTTTTAAGTAAACAAGTTAATGGCTGTCGCTTTGAAGTGTATATTAACCTTGTACATTGCAAGCAAGGTATTGAATAATGCAACTTCATATATAAAAAAAAAAAAAAAAAAAAAAAAAAGACCTTTTATAGCAGCCTTTTTTACGCCATGCCCAACCGTAGTCTTTTCAAAAGTCAGATGCCCAACCGGCATATTTTTTAAATAAACAGCAGGTAAATTTTCAAATCATATTGTAATATCAACAATATTTTGAGTTTGTCCAAATTTTTGTAGACAAGGACTCGATTCAGCTCTCAACAAAGGAATATAGATGCTCAAATATGGGCAGAATGGTGAATGTTACACAGTGTGTAAAGTGGCTACTTAAACCAGCCATTAACAGGTCATAAGCCCTGTAGATGCTTAGACTTCTATATTACCGTATCTGAAATGTTCTTCATCTTTGTTGTAATATGTTAATATAAACAGCTCCCCAGGGAGTCGAATTCAGTCCTTGTCTACGAAAATTTGGACAAATTCAAAATATTGTAGATAAATCCACCTGGTCCATGGTCATATAGAATTCAAAAGAAGGTCATATAGAATTCTAGGCATCTACAGGGCTTATGACCTGTCAATGGCTGGTTTAAGTGGCCACTTCACACACTGTGTAACATTCACCATTCTGTCCATATTTGAACATCTGTATACCTTGTAATATGTTGTAATATGTTTATATAAACAGCTCCTCAGGGAGTTGAATCCAGTCCTTGTCTACAAAATTTTGGACACACTAAAAATATTATTGATAATTTAAAATGTTACTTAACAATACAGATCTCCCTTTCTCTACATTCATACATCTTCTTATGCATGCGCGCCGATCATTCCGACTTTTGACATGTACATCTTCAAGTATTTGTTGGATTTGATCATGCCATGTCTTTCTCGGTTTTCCTCTATTTCTGCATCCATCAATATTCGCATTGTATTCGCTGTTCTTTCGCTGTCCATTCGGGATAGATAGAGTGATGTGGCGTTCTATTCTCTCTGCCTACCCTTACGGGGAAACGGCGTGATGGTTTTGTTGTTGTTGTTGCTAAACAATATTAAAAATACTGAGTTATATACAGGAGTGAGACGTTTGCTCAAATTATGGTTAATAGAAAAAAGTTTTTTGGATAAGTGATAGTTTTTTATTTTTGATAATGTAAAATGTAATGTCTTTCAAGTAAAAATATTATTAATGTAGGTGAAGTATAAATAATCGATGCAATTTATAAGAACCTGCTGACGAGTTGTATGTATGCAACTCATCAGGACTTAATTTAAGACTATTTTGTAAATATAAAAAAAAAAAAAATTAAATTCCATACGTTTTTACTTGAATGTTTACTACCCCTGATTTCGATACTGTCACTTTGAATATAAAATACAGGGTCATGAAAATGTGAATTTTGGATAACGAAAAGGCTTTTCGTGATACTGAAGTATAATATGTGTGCTTTGGCTCCCTGGATAACGATTTGTATGTTATCTTAATCATACCTTCAGCTATTTTCTTTTCAGACAGATACCCGGAATGCAAGCACGTCGTTCACAACCGACTTTTAAACTAAGACCTTTATTTTATTGTTATTATTTTAATTTTTTTATTAGCCAATTTACGGGATTTTAAAACTCATTACGAATTAACGTCCATATCATAGAACACAAAATATATGTATGTAACCACTTACCGATATTTTTATGTCTACTGGTTTTGAAACGTACCCACTTCGTCAGGGCACCTATCAAACCAACATGCAAAACCCACTATACACCTCTATAGTTGTTGCACAAAAATATAAAACCAATACGACATGCACTGAATTATGAAAATATTATGTTGTTTGAGAATTAATGAAAAAAGTAGAGGGGATGGAGTGAGGGGGTAAGCTTGATAGGTTTAATAGGGTGACCATTACAGTGGAACATCGTATAATAGAAAAGTCGGTAAGTGGTTAGATACAAATATTAAATTGAGAGAAATGGCACTACCAAAAGTGACAACGGCAAAATAATAGACAGGCTATTCGATCAGGAGTTTGTATATTTAAAAAATTGAATATTTGTAAATAAAGATTTATATAAAATAGAATTTATAACTAAGTAATATTCTCATGGATGTTTATGTGTGTATATGTATGTTCATATGTATGTATGTGTATATATGTGTATATATCTATGTATGGATATGTATGTGTGCATGTACGGGTATATATATGTATGGATATGGATGAGGATGTGATATAGATATTGACTTAGATATAGATTAAGATATAGATATGGATATGTTAATAAATAATGTTTTTAATAAAATGCTTTTTGCCTATTAAATATGTACATACTTCTGTTTTAAATTTTGGTACTCCGGTTCTGTATTTATTTATTTTTTATCTTAAAATTGCGTTATCATTCACTTATTTTTTGCTTTTTTTTACATCTTTCTAAATATTTTTTTGAAAGCAGAAATTACATGTACTTTTTTTGCTCCTTATATTTAAGTTAGTAGTAAATATTATCATACAGCTATGTAGGACTATCATATTATAAATTGTAAAGGATCTTTACCGACAAGCCATATTCATTGGCTTGGTGAGTCCTGTAAAAAAAATATTTAAAAATGATTTAAAAATAACTAAAATGTATGTAAATAATAAATAAATAAATAAATAAAAAATTAAAAAATAATAATAATAAAAAAAAAAACATTGACCACAAAGTTAATGCTTTAAATATTAATTGTACAAAATATATTTTCAAATATTGCAACAAAAAAAGAGAATATCTTAGATTTAAAGCTCATTTTTATCATCAAATCTATTGGGACAAGTTGGTGTATAAGGCACTGCATTGTAAAATATAAGAGGGGGCGGGTGTTATCCTTGACTCTACCTGACCGAGTTTCTCCAGTGACAGACAAAAACTATTATATAACCACGGAGTAAGCTACAGTTAACAGCAGACAACGGAGCGTCGAGAATTGAAAGCGCAAACCGAAATCGTCCATCACAAGTTTGTTGTTCAACTAAAAACTGAACCAAAAATTTGAAACGCCTTTGTTCTGTGCAATAGGACCAAAGGGCTTCTCTAGTGAATTGTTACTCTGAGATTAAGTAGAGTACAAGCTTTATCTGCCCACTGAAAAACAGTCGTGCTTTGAAAATAAATATGTGTATTTGTATTTAAATTTATTGCAACAGAAAAAAAAAACATTTTTGAGAAGGTAATATGGAAGTCTAGGGCTAATGACCTTTCACTGGCTGGTTTAAGTGATCACTTTACGTACTGTGTAACATTCTCCATTCTGCCTATCTTTAAAAACTTTTCCGTATCTATTTAATTTGTTGACTTTTGTGTAGTAAAATAAATGAAATTATGTGGGTGAGATTCATCCGGCAACGCTTTGTAATATTTTTATACTTTTTCTTTTACCAGGTAGTTCATTCAACACTCTTTGAGTTTGTCCAAATGCTTGCAGACTGAAATTTCGACTAGTATATTTTTTTTATGTCCACAGTATATGGCTTTCAGCAATAAGGCCGCTAAAGTTTACTTGACATTTTAACTTAAAATTTTAAATAAATAAGTGAATGCCTAAATTGACATTTTTCCTTTTCAAAGCTATTACTTATCAGGTATATCTCTATTAAACTTGAATATCTTCCATAATACGATGAGTTTATCTTCTAGAACAATAATCTTGGTCACTTAACTTTGTTTAGAGAATTTTGGAGGAATAACATTACCATAAAACTTGATATAAATCCTACAGTACTGAGTTAAACTAACTTTACGTGTGCTCGCCCACTAGGAAAAAATATTATTCTGACGCATAATGTCAAAGGACATGGAAAAACTGTTTGAGATGGTAATATGGCATGCGTGGTCCGTCCATATATTGGATGGAGCCAATCAGCCAATGATTCCCGAAAAATTGACCTCTAAACAATCAGTATCTATTTTTATTTTATTTAATAATATTTGCTATAAATTTACTAATAATGTAAATAACTAAAATAAATGTTTTGCTACCGGTTTGTTGTTTTGATCGTAGTGATCTGAGATTAGTTCGATGTTCATTCATAAATAAGTCATAAAATTTAACATAAACTAATATATTTTCAAATAACAACAGGGATGGAGAATACCTTAAATAAGAGAATATGGAATTTTAGGCATGTACAAGGCTTATGACCTGACATTGGCTGGTTTAAGTGGCCATTTTACACACTTTGTAACATTCACCATTTCGCCTATATTTGAACATCCATATTTCTTCCATTTGTTGATTTTAGTGAAGTCAAAGAGCTGAAACATTTATTGCTGTGAAGAGATTCATCTGACTGAATTATTTCACAGAATAGGCAACGCCGGAAAACAATTTCTTTTGTCTACGAACATTTGGACAAACTCAAATATTGTAATGATATATTTTCATTTATTATTCCATGTCCGCTCCCTAGTTGGAGCATAAAGTGTCCACAAAGATCCTCCAAGCATCTCTATCAGCTGTCAGCTCCTGTAAATCCTCCCAATTCAGGTTCACGTCCCATAGTTCTGTCGCGAACTGCCGACGAACAGTCAGCAGTGGACGTCCTGGACGTCGAGAATCTGATGCCTTGTAATGTAGGCAAGCGTAGTTGAGGCTCTCAGGAGGCATCCGCGGCACATAGGCAAGCCAACCGTATCGCCTCCGCTTGACGACAGTTGTCACCGGAGTTTACTGCGTCCTTTCTCTAGTTACTTCATTACTCATAAAGTCAAACCACCGCACCCAAGATTCTTCTGGAACACCTATACTTAAAACTCAGAATTTTTCTGCTTTGGGCCGTAGTGAGGTGCCACGATTCGCATCCGTAGAGGAGTATAGGTGTTATGCCGGCCTAATATAGGCGGTATGCGGTTTTCACTGAGTAAATATCCAGACAACCTTAATACTGTCGAATGTTGCCTGATAAAAGGATGATGATATAAGAAGAAGCAGTTGGTGTACCAAATTAGCAACCTATGCCTATCAGGTGAAGACGATGAAAATTATTTTTTTGACAGTCCACTTATAAAAAAAATTCTTCGTCAACCTTGCCAAAAGTCAAACAATGAAAAGTCTAACCTCAAATATTATTTTAAGTTTACGTTTTCAATTAGGTAATATTATTTGAACGCAGCAAATTAGTTAATATTTAGTTTACTATTTTCTGCTTGCCTTATTGATTAAGGAACCAATTAAAACTTTTCATTGCTCGTAACTACCGCTGAGTTGAATTGCAAAATCGATCATTAAATATAACTTTTTAGAGTTATTGAAGACTTTGTTCTTTGTTTTTTTTTTCTGAAACGTTTTTATTTGATTTCATTGTTTTCTGTCTACGCATCTCTACAATCGCTTCGCCAATTGGCGAAACTTAAGCTGGTTCACGATGGTTGGTTTATTCCATTTTGTAAATGTCACAGCGCAAATGAACAGCGTTCTTTCGCTGTCCATTCACTGTACATGTCCAAACCAACGCATAGCTCTTTTTTGATTAATCAATAATTTTATGATATTTACGGCAAATCTGTCTTTTACAAAAATTAATAACACTTACATATTTGGCTTAATATATATATATATTTTTTTAAAACATAAATTTCCTTACACCCAAAATTTATAAGAAAAAAATAAACCTAAAAACTATAAAAGATTTGTATTAAAAAAATAATCTAAATATTATACAGAATATTCAGTAGATATTTTAAACAATTCAAGACTAAATCTAAAAAACAAAATTCAATAATAAAATATTCTACAGTAATACAACAATAAAATCATAAGTACTGTTTCATACAGCTGGGCAAAGTGAACAAAAAACTGTATTTATTATGAAATGCATAAATAAATATATATAATAACCATTCACCATCTTTGAAAATGATCAAAAGGTTTGTTCCATAGGAACAATACCCTTCATTAAATATATTCGATACGTGGGAATAACTATTGCCGAGTTTATCAAGTCTGTTTAGTACGGCATTACAAGTATACACTGTCCGTGAATTGTTGCTACAAAACGGTGGCACCTGTCTAGTCATTCTTTCAGGCACCCTGAAGTTGAAGAGAGATAATAGTTCAGGGTAATCCCATATTGAATTTACCATTTTGAATAAATTTTAAAGGTCTATAATTTTTCTTCTGTTTTTAGTAAAAAATCATAATTTAAAAATTCATGACTGATTCTAATTTTAAAATTTATAAACTAAAAACTTAATATTTTGTTAAATTTGGTATTTTCATGTTTCTAAAAATGATTGTTTTAGAGTTTTCCTGAAATATGAGCAATCTAAAAAAAAAACAAACGTAGGTCTTTGTGTTGGTAATTTAAACCATAATCCTATTCATTTAGTCAAAAAAAATAGTATAGTTTTGCTAGATTCGCAACCTGGGTCACCACGGATATAAAATTACTAACTGCCAGGAAAATAGTGTACGACCTTAAACCCCCACTGGAAAATAAAGTGAACAACGGACAATAACTATAAAATCAGTTGAACACTAAGTTCAGGCAGTTAGTTAACTAATCAAGTACCTACAACTTTTTTCAGAATAGATGTTTGTGTAAAAAGTGCTAAATAATAAATTCGGCCGTCATCATCATCAACATTTTGTTTTTTATCGTCATTTACTTCTGGTGCTTTCAGAAAGCCAAGGTACTTCGGGTAAAAGTGATTTATTTTAACGTTTTGGTTTTACTTGGAAACTGCTAATTAGTGGGTTCGTATAGAGAGAAAAAGCATGTAAACTCATTTGAGTTGCGATACCAATTTCGCCAACCATATTTAAAGTCAACAAATGTAGTAATTTTCTTTTTCTTAATTTTATTTATTTTCGCTACATTCCATAAACATCTTGCGAGGTCGGCCTGTGAAGATAAACATTTATTCAGCTATTTTCATTGTAAGAACCGATTTTTTTTTTTACAAAAATCACTTTTTTAAACAGCCATTCATTCTTTTAAGGGAAATTGTCATTTTTCATTTATTTTAAAAAATAATCATAATATAAGTATATATTACAAATATGTTGGGTATTAATAATTAATTATAACGTTTCTACCTCTCTAATATCATTTATTTATATACATATAATTATAATCACACACTTACATATGAATAATTTATTATATTTGCATTTCACTTTAATTATCTATTACATATTTCTTAAAATTAGTTTCTATGTTCTATAAATATTATAACTGTCCATTATTTATTATAGGAGCAAAAATTCATTAACATTTTCTTGTATACCCACGAACAGGCCATGCCTTTGTGGGATTTTTAGTTTACTATTAATATGTATTTCATTGCTATGTAATTATGCTTTATTTTTTTAATACTGTGTTTTACTACTTATGTTTATTGTAAAAAAACAAAAAAAAAAAAAAAAAAACCTAATTTTCTACGATATTGAGTTCGTGATAGGGTGGGTTGTTTTTTGATTTTTTATTTTTATTTTATAAAATAGGTACTTTATAAAAAAAGCCACCGCTCACGCTGCTTCATTTTTTTTAACCTAAAACGTCAGTTTTAATTTTGACTAGTTTTATTTTTATAAATTAAAAGTACGTCCTCCACATACCCGAAACGTTTTTTAATACCATGGATATTTCTATCTGTTTCGCCAATACAAAAATGCAATGTTTTTTTCGACAATTTCAATTTTTCAATTTTTCAGTGTCATATATCGAGATTTTAATTGAGTTTAACTTTACTATGTTTCTGCCCTTTTCACTGTTAATTTATTTATTCATACATATATATAATACAACATAAAAATACACAAAATAATAACGTATCCCTAATTCTCATAGAATATGTATCATCGGTCAAGAGCCTTTTGTTGAGTTGGGATACAACATAGTAGAAAGTGGAAGCATGTTCATGATTAAATAATAGCAAAAATTAAAATGAAAAAATATTACAAACACATATTGTTATAAAAACATCTCGAGTTTTTTGTTCATTTGTTAAATTGTACAATCAACTTCCATTATCCATAAGGACAATTAGTAAGTTCTTACAGTATAAAATTGCGATTAAGAAATGGATAGTGGAGGTGGGTTTCACACGGATCGATGAGTGGATCAAGCCAAATAGGTAAAATGTGTTTACTGTTTATGAAATTTGTTATATTGGTCTATATATTAATTGGTTATGTTTTTTATAATTATTTTAGTTTTTTAAAATAATTAGGTTATTTGGATTAATTACGTTTTTTTTTTGTTATTATTATTAAAGTTTTGTAATACTTTCGACGAATTGATCATGTTCAATCAATTTAATCCCAGTCAGTAAAGAATTCACTTCCCTCTTTTCTCAATCCAATAAAGTACATTTTGAGTAC
Organism: Micrasema longulum; assembly: GCF_059751315.1. Lineage (NCBI taxonomy): Eukaryota > Metazoa > Arthropoda > Insecta > Trichoptera > Brachycentridae > Micrasema > Micrasema longulum. The sequence continues at coordinate 7,818 of NW_028280105.1, read as the reverse complement.
TTCTGGATTTCTTTCTTTCAGCACAATGATGCTAAGGCTACCAGATTTCAGAAAGCTTCTTCGGGCAGCTTTTCTCGTTTAACAACGAGCAAATTTGCACTCAGATGCAGTGTGCGGTATGTGGTGGGCAAGCTGTTATTATTATAAAGTATCAGATTACCACCCGTGTAAGGAAAAAAAACTCTTGATTTATTGGGTCCACGTGTAGTACTTAGTGAACATGATAGAAATAAAATTAAAAGGAATCAATTCATTAGTTACGTAAACCTTGACAAAAAAGCTTGTTTGCTTTGAAACCGGTCGGTGAAAAATAAAAATTAGTGGTTAAAAACAAAGTTGTTTTATTTATTTTGTTATTATTATGTTAACTTTGTTAAATAGCTAATTTAAGGCATGTTTCACATTTTGTCAAATATTTCCCTCGGCACAAGACACCCACTCCCCAGTGAGGGAACATTATTCCGAATAAAAAAAGAATACAAACAATGTTAAAAGTATTAATAATTTAATATAACTTCAGGAGTTCCAATGACATATTTATTCAACACGTATTATTTTCTTCGATTTCTATCGAACACTTCACTCCGCAATTGCTTCAAAAGATTTTTTCGCATAGCTGTAAGATCGTCAACACACTATCATAAAATTTATCAGTTTTGACAATTATTAGTTAAAATACTCGTCATTCAAACATGAAAGGCGAACGGTTTAAAGGAAAGAAGTTTGACAGCCGAAGTTACGATGTCGCATTCGATTGTCAATATCGAGTACTTAGGAACACTCGAGATAAAGTCGATTGATTTTCAATCGACTGCATTCGTATCAGTGGTTAAAGAAAGCTGTCACTGGCGAAATTACGAAAGACGCATACGATTCTAAATTATCTTAAGGTACCACAGAGACAAACGCGTTATACACAACTTTTCCACAAACCTAAATGCAGAACAAATTCGTCAAAAAACGCTACGATTAACCGTATTATGGATACGTATAACAGGAAATTTAACGAAATAGATATATTTACCAAAAATATTAAATTTATCAAAACTGCCATGGGTAATAAATTGTCTTTGTCCGCATCCTCCTCTCCGTTGCTCTCTATCCCTAAACATATATAAGTTTAGTAGTGAGAAGATCTTTTAATATAATTATGTATCCCCGTACTGCGGGCCAACTGTTTGTGACACCTGATTTTTATAATCCGAATCATTTCTATTAAACTTATATGCTTTTCTTATTTATATATTATTTAGGTGCATATAATATGCATTTGTGTGTTCGTTTTGAATCAACGTTCGCGTATTGTCAAACCTTATTTTATTGTTGTCATTATTTCGTATTTACTGCATTTTGTGGTTACCTACCGTATTGTATAGGACTCGTCGCACATTATTCATTCGATGTGTATCAGTTAAATTTAAATTTAAAAATTAAAATGCTTTTTTTTTCAGAATACGGTTTTGAAACTTAACATACTTAAAAAAAAAAAAAATAATAATTTGTATCATTTCGTCATTTGAATTTTAACAAAAAGGTTTCTAACTTTTTACTAAGCTCTTTATTGTACCATTTTTAATACAGTTTACAAGTTTTAAGCAAATATTTTTTTCATACTTACGCACCCATACACACGCACCCTCTCCCTCATTCACTCCCACACGCACATGTATCCTCTCCCTCATTCATTCACGCATACACACATTCACATACACATGAATACAAACGTCACACAAATACAATTACTAAACTTCTTTTCTTATATATTATGTGTCATTATATTTACAGTGGATTTTTTTAATTGGCTTTAGTATTGTTAAGATTTTTCTAATTATTTTGTTTATGTAATAGCTGTAAAAATCCCAAATAAAAAAAAAATAATAAAATAAATACGAATGAGGCCAGCATAAGGCCCCTGAATACTTTTTATCTCCACGATAAAATACTTGGTTGGTTGGACAGAAGACGTCTCTCGAATCGCTGGAACTCCGAAGTTAAATACTTCGACCCACTATTGTTTGCTGGAGAAATATACAAAACAAGTAAAAATACTGTGGATGTTAGAACAAACGAAGCCTGTTGCAAAGTTAGCTACGCGATGCGATGTGCAGCTTTTTGTATGGCATTTCACGTTCGGAGCAGGGATGGATTTATTTTTATTGTAAAACGAGCAAGAGAAATGTGCTTGTTTATTTTGATTGATGGATGCATTAAGAAAAAAAAAACCAGATGGCTAAAAATAGACTAACACTTAACCCATCTCAAATGAAACAACTTTGGATGGTTTCAGCCAGAAGAAATCTTTTTATGAGCTATTTTTACCGTTTCAAGCTCTTAGAAATCAATAGCTGTCCTTGTGATGATGAGACATCCTAAGATGTCACTCATTTGTTGATGCAATGTCCCATTTTCAGCTTAGAGCGAATGCAGCTGACGGCGCGACGCAGAAGTCTGAATGAGGACTTAGAAGATATCGTAACAGTAATAAGTCATAAAGACTAATCGCATGAGTTTATTTCATACATAGTAAAGGTGATTGTTGAAATAAATAAAAATAGGACACCAAATGCCGAACGATCTCAAAGTGGAACGAAAGATCTGCTTATGCTTGTCGATAGTCCGGCTTCTCCTGTATGAGTTTCCACCACCACATTCTCACATTATAGTAAAAAAATTAGAAGGAACAAACCTTTTGCAGTTACTATAAGCCTTGTACATAATAAACAAGGCAATTTTTTTTTTTTTAAAAAAGCCAGACGACAATTTGATTCAAGATACGGAACTACCTGATGTAAAGAGTATCGCTTTACCCACCGTTAAACTACTGGGAGTCACCCTCAATTTTGACCTTTCTCTTGACGCTCAAATAAGTAAAACGATAAATTCATGCTTCTACCAGCTGAGACAGATTAAATGCATACGCAAAAATATGCCAATTGATGCCACCCGTCAATTAATAAATGCGTTTTAGTGTCTAGAGTCGATTATTGTTATGGTATCTACGCAGGTCTACCAATGAATAAAATGACTCGCCTACAGTCTGTATTGAATGCCGCAGCGAGACTTATTTTTGGCATCTCTAAGTTTAGTCATATCACTCCACTACTTCTGGAATTACACTGGCTACGTTTTCCACAGAGGGTGGAATGCAAACTCTGTTGGCTTATGTATAAGTCACTGCACAATTCTGCTCCAGAATATCTAAAGGTACTCTACATTCCAGATGAATTATCTGAAAAGTTTTTTTACCTCTACGCAAACAGCGCACTAAATTCGGCGAACGCGCATTTGCGGTCGTAGACCCTACGGCAGGGAATGCTTCTCCAGCAGAGGTCCGAAACTGTGAGAGTGAAGTGATGTTTCGGAAGATACTTAAAGCCCACTTGTTCTCTAAATCATTTGAATAAATCCTTAGCATATGGTGTCAAAGTACATTATTTTTTAAATCAAATTTATATCTTTATATAATCACTTTGTAAAGCGCTTTTGAGGTATTATATTACGAAAATGGCGCTTTATAAATTCTCCATAATAATAATGGATTGAAAACAACCAGCCATTTTTATTTTCGAAATTAATTGACTATTGCAATAGACAGGAAGAAAACATTTTTATTTATTTCTAAATCTGTTGCAACAGAGAAGGAAAACATTTTGGAGAAGAGAAAATGGAAGTTTAGACGTTTACTGGAGAGTAGCCATCGAGTCAAAAACGCTCGTCCAAGGTTCTGGTTTTACTTCATATACAGAACTGTATTTACCTGGACGCGGAACCAACATCACGGAACGATTTTTATGGTCCCATCATTTTTCTTTCCTCATTCCTATTCTGCGGCCCTGTCGCTAATCCGGCTCTGTTATTTCATTCAACATATTAAAACTTTGAGCCTTTGAGTGAGTTATTTTCAAAAGTTTCAGTAAATACGTATGCCGTAACTCGTGGAGTTATTTTGTCGGGGTGAATATGTTTGTAAACTGCTTTTTAATAACAGGTTGTGAAAAATAAGTTGTGATAATCGAACATTACTTTGTTTTGAAATATTGGTCCATTTTATGATTATGACTACAATATATATATATTACGACAGATATGAAAAATATGTTTAAGAAACAAAATGAAGTTCTCGCCATAAAAAACTGGACTTTGAGACTTGTCCCTTGGCTAGTTTGAGTGAATAATTTGTAGAATGTTATGACCCTGATAGTACTTTAAGAATAATTTATTTGTCACCTTTAGAATAAATTATAAGATACACTAAAATCTCATGGACTTTTTCCAGTAATTTTTTTATTTTTTTATTTATTCATTTACATACATAAGGTTATTGTACATTTTTTGAGACAATAAGTCCCAACTCCATGAGACTAAAAGTCCTGTGTTGAGATGGGACGAGCAATTATATGACACAGACACATGAGTAAATCACCACAAATATAGGATTAGAAACATAAAAAAAAAATATTTAAAAAAACATTTATATGGCACATCAATAAACAGCACAATTTATACAAACAAAAACTTCGTTCAGAACTTTAAAAATTCAAAGATCAAATTATTAATTTAAAACAAATTGTACTGTCAGTGACACGATACTCCAATATCTTAACTGTATATATCTATAAAAATTTCATCTGTTAGAGCTTTATTATGATCCAAACTGGATTCTCAGCATGCGTCTCTATCTGAATATAGAAATAAATTGGAGCATGTATATAATACTCGGTTCGCTAGTGTAGATGGACTCGCTCTCCCTGAATTCAATAATAAAAACGAGAATCTCTTTGGGTGTCCTGACGAAGAGACGGGTACGTCTCGCATCCGGTAGACATAGAAAAGTCGGTAAGTGGCTATATGCAAATATTAAATAACATTTAGTCAAATGTTTGACCACAAAGTTATTGCTTTAAATATTAATAATGAATTATTCATGTAGCACGTAGCTTACTCATTCAAATACATATTACAAAAAAAAATGTATCCCTTAATTCTAAGAGGCCAAGGGTCCTGTGTTGAGTTGGGATACAACATAATGGAAATTAGAAGCGTGCACATCGTTAAACAATAGAAAAACAAAAATTACATTAACATATATTTTATAAACATCTAGACAACATTTTTCATAGTTTTAAAGTCTATGCAATATCTTGCAGCAGTCTTCTGCAATTATCAACAAGAGAGTATAAATTAAAATTGAAAAAAAATTATTTTTAATGAATGTGATAATCCTCATTCATTAAACAAAATAATTTTTGTTGTAATACAAATAATGTAAGCGGAGTGTTTATTGTACTAAAAATGTGGGGTTTCATTGAAATATAAAACCAGTAACTCAAATAATGCAAATAAAATCGTAATATTGGTCCTTCGAGACGAATTTTAACAAGTAACATTAAATTCGTATTTTCAATTTCCAATTCAAAACATTTCGGGGATTTAAATAATGTTAAACGTTTGGGTTCCTCACGGGATATTGGACCATGGTGATTAATGGCTTTGGAAATTTAATTTAGTTTATTTAGACATTATCCATTAGACAACTAAGGATTACAATTGCTTAAATCATCTAAATGTCAGACAAAACGATCGGCATTTGTTTTAACAAAAATCTCAATCTGAAAAAAAACTTTAAAGTGACATACGAAACGATTTTTAAAAATGGTTTTAAAAACCTTTTTTTTCTAAATGTTATTAAATATTATTTATTTATTTTATTTATTTGAAACTTTATATACATAAACAAAAAATATACATATAAGGCCGGGCATATTGCCTAATGGCAATTTCTTCCTACATACCCAAACCGTTCAGTTTGAGAAAATTATAAATACATGGACATATTGAATCTTACAATTTTATACAAAAATTAAAAGCAAAGATTAACAAAAATATATTTAAAAAATTAACACTATACTATGAAGAGAGGAGAGGGGATGGGAAGGAAAGAAGAAGATAAAGGAACAATTTAAATATTTAGATAATGACATTTCAATCTTGACTTAAATGTAAATTAAGAAGGGGCGTCTTTAACATTAGTGGGTAGATTATTCCACGATCGAGCGGATACTTCTAATAAAGAGGCGGCAAGAAAATTAGAGCGATGACAGGGTATTAAAAGGGTTCTCTCGTTACTAGAACGAAGATATAGTCCGTGTCGTGAATGAGGTTGGAAGAGCTCTCTCCGATAAACAGGCGAAGTGGGTTTATTAAAAATATTGTGAAGAAGTGATAGAATGTGAATGTTTCTTCTATGCCTGATACTGAGCCAGTGTAGTTGCGTGCGATACTCGGTTATGTGGTCAGATTTGCGAAGATTAAAGATATAACGATTACAAATATTCTGCAATCGTTCTAACTTATCAAGCAATTCAGAATTAGCATCAGTATATATTATAGCATCAATAGCATCAATTAATATTAGTAAATTACCATTTACCGAATGGGCAATTATCATGGATTTTTTTTATTAGCTAATAAATTTATCTAAAAAATCACAAGCCGATCGGTACTATTTTTATTCAAATCTGTTAATAAATAAAGGATTTAATTCTAGTAATTTGAATGGTGCCAAAAACAAACAATTCATGACGTCATCAAATATGACGTCTTCGGATGTTTTGTGACGTCATCGGATTTTTTTCATCAATGTCTATGGGTTGTAGATAGCTTCCTTTTTCTATATGTCGTTTGTTTATATTTACGGCGTCCTGTCACTTATCAAACGCTATGAGATGTGATTTATAACTTTCATGATAAATTGATAATTCAATTTTTCATTATCACATTAAATCAATATTTAGAGGAGGTTGAAAACTATATATATTTTTTAAATTCGAAATGTAAGATGCAATCCGTTTTCATTTTCATCTGTCAGTGCCTGTAACTGGAGTGTGAAGTGGGTAAGAGGGAGTCTTAAGATAATATAAACACTCGTTCAGCAACACAAATTAACTGTATTCTACCATTTGTATCAACCGCCTTTGGTAAAAAGCAATACAATGTAATTGCTCCAAAAATATTTAATAATTTATTGCCAAATATAAGACTCAAAATGTAAATCAAATTTTAAAATACAAATAACTGTACATTTAAATAGTGTAGCGAGAGATTTTTTTGAAAAATATATGTTAATTAATAAACGTAGTACTTTATATAGTTGGTACACATAATATTTATATTTTTATGTATTTCATTGCTTTACATTTGTTTTATTGTATATTATACTATGTCATTAATGTTTGAGTAACATGTATTCTTGGCACATATACAGCGTGTTCTTTAAACCCTGTCACATCCGAAACCACCATGATCAGTATGGGCAAGAAGACATATTGCCACATTAAAATACATTTTTAACAAATAAAATTTACAAAAATAAAATACTAAAAAAAACAAATGGTTGCTTACTTCTGCAGGGGAGAAGCGAGGGGGGCGTTGCCATGTAGTTGACGGTGTATCAGACCCCCCCTGCCCTCTCTAATGATTTTTAATTTCTTACATTTGATTAGCTAGGCTTTTATAATTAAGTAGTTTTAGTTTTCCTTTTTTATGTTATTGTTTTATTTGTATAGGACCACTTACGCCCTAAAGATAGAAAATTTCCATCTTAGAACAGGCTGTGCCATGTTAGATAAACAGAGAACACTCCGTTTTCATTTTGCATTAATTGGTTTTATATAGATTCCCCGTTATTAAGTATGTATATAATTTTTTTGCAATAAATTTGTAAATAATAAACAAATATGCACTGACAACCCTCCTTATATAGATTCTACGTTTAGTAAGGGAAGTAAAACTATGGTAGGAAGAAAATGTATCTATGTA